>NC_088405.1:9647245-9717245 GCF_034236695.1 Oncorhynchus nerka
AGACCAGGACAACATAGTGCTGATGAGGGTTAAAGCTGGTTCACCATGTTAGAGGGAGACTCAGACCAGGACAACATAGTACTGATGAGGCTGGTTCACCATGTTAGAGGGGAGACTCAGACCAGGACAACATAGTGCTGATGAGGCTGGTTCACCATGTTAGAGGGGAGACTCAGACCAGGACAACATAGTACTGATGAGGCTGGTTCACCATGTTAGAGGGGAGACTCAGACCAGGACAACATAGTACTGATGAGGGTTAAAGCTGGTTCACCATGTTAGAGGGAGACTCAGACCAGGACAACATAGTGCTGATGAGGCTGGTTCACCATGTTAGAGGGGAGACTCAGACCAGGACAACATAGTACTGATGAGGCTGGTTCACCATGTTAGAGGGGAGACTCAGACCAGGACATGGATGACAGTTCTGATTGAGACCAGGTTCACTGATGCTTTCATCCACAGAGGAGAAAGAGGAAGGACAACATAGGGAGAGGCTGGTGACAGTTAGAAGGGAGAGATAGAGACACATAACATACAGAGTGAGGATGAGGGAGGGGGAGACCATTTCAGATTAGACTCAAATGAAGAGGTCTTGTAATGAGCCTGAGGCTGGTTCTAATCCATCAACAGCCATAGTAGGGGACTCACACCAGACAGACATACTATGGATGACATTCTCTATATAGTGTACTACTTTTGACCAGACTGAGCCTGCAGGTCGTCTGTTTAATCCATCAACAGCCATGACCAGGCCATCCAATTTAAAGGTGTAGAGCACTATGAAGGGAATGCGTTTGGGACTGACCTCATCCACAGCAGGGAAAAGAGAAAGCCTATCTCTTGTGGAATAGATACATGTCCGTGGGCATCCAGGAGATTACAGTGATGTGGACTAGTGACAGCAGTAACATGTGAAGTAGAGATTACAGGGATGTGGACTAGTGACAGCAGTAACATGTGAAGTAGAGATTACAGGGATGTGGACTAGTGACAGCAGTAACATGTGAAGTAGAGATTACAGTGATGTAGACTAGTAACAGCAGCCATGTAAGTAGGACACAGTGATGTGGACTAGTGACAGCAGTAACATGTGAGTAGAGATTACAGTGATGTGGACTAGTGACCGCAGTAACATGTGAAGTAGAGATTACAGTGATGTGGACTAGTGACAGCAGTAACATGTGAAGTAGAGATTACAGTGATGTGGACTAGTGACAGCAGTAATATGTGTAGAGATTACAGTGATGTGGACTAGTGACAGCAGTAACATGTGAAGTAGAGATTACAGTGATGTGGACTAGTGACAGCAGTAACATGTGAAGTAGAGATTACAGTGATGTGGACTAGTGACAGCAGTAATATGTGAAGTAGAGATTACAGTGATGTGGACTAGTGACAGCAGTAATATGTGAAGTAGAGATTACAGTGATGTGGACTAGTGACAGCAGTAACATGTGAAGTAGAGATTACAGTGATGTGGACTAGTGACAGCAGTGATATGTGAAGTAGAGATTACAGTGATGTGGACTAGTGACAGCAGTAATATGTGAAGTAGAGATTACAGTGATGTGGACTAGTGACAGCAGTAACATGTGAAGTAGAGATTACAGTGATGTGGACTAGTGACAGCAGTAACATGTGAAGTAGAGATTACAGTGATGTGGACTAGTGACAGCAGTAACATGTGAAATAGAGATTACAGTGAGGTGGACTAGTGACAGCAGTAACATGTGAAGTAGAGATTACAGTGATGTGGACTAGTAACAGCAGTAATATGTGAAGTAGAGATTACAGTGAGGTGGACTAGTGACAGCAGTAACATGTGAAGTAGAGATTACAGTGATGTGAACTAGTGACAGCAGTAAAAAAAATGACAAGTCCCTTTTTCAGGACTCTGTCTTTCAAAGATAATTAGTAAAAATCCAAATAACTTCACAGATCTTTATTGTAAAGGGGTTAAACACTGTTTTCCATGCTTGTTCAATGAACCATAAACATGAACATACACCTGTGGAACGGTCTTTAAGACACTAACAGCTTACAGACAGTAGGCAATTAAGGTCACAGTTATGAAAACCTAGGACACTAAAGAGGCCTTTCTACTGACTCTGAAAAACACCAAAAGAAAGATTCCCAGGGTCCCTGCTCATCTGTGTGAACGTGCCTTGGGCATGCTGCAAGGAGGCATGAGGACTGCAGATGTGGCCAGGGCAATAAATTGCAATGTCCGTACTGTGAGACACCTAAGACAGCACTACGGGGAGACAGGACAGACAGCTGATCATCCTTGTAGTGGCACACCACGTGTAACAACACCTCCACACGATCGGTACATCCGAAAATCACACCTGCGGGAGAGGTACAGGTTGGCAACAACAACTGCTGGAGTTACACCAGGAACGCACAATCCCTCCATCAGTGCTCAGACTGTCCGCAATAGGCTGAGAGAGGCTGGACTGAGGGCTTGTAGGCCTGTTGTAAAGCAGGTCCTCACCAGACATCACCGGCAACAACGTCGCCTATGGGCACAAACCCATCGTCGCTGAACCAGACAGGACTGGCAAAAAGTGATCTTCACTGACGAGTCGCGGTTTTGTCTCACCAGGGGTGATGGTCAGATTCACTTTTATCGTAGAAGGAATGAGCGTTACACCGAGGCCTGTACTCTGGAGCGGGATCGATTTGGAGGTGGAGGGTCCGTCATGGTCTGAGGCGGTGTGTCATAGCATCATCGGACTGAGCTTGTTGTCATTGCAGGCAATCTCAATGCTGTGCGTTACAGGGAAGATAACCTCCTCCCTCATGTGGACCCTTCCTGCAGGCTCATCCTGACATGACCCTCCAGCATGACAATGCCACCAGCCATACTGCTCGTTCTGTGCATGATTTCCTACAAGACAGGAATGTCAGTGTTCTGCCAGTGCCAGCGAAGAGCCCATTGAGCACGTCTGGGACCTGTTGGATCGGAGGGTGAGGGCTAGGGCCATTCCCCCCAGAAATGTCCGGGAACTTGCAGGTGCCTTGGTGGAAGAGTGGGGTAACATCTCACAGCAAGAACTGGCAAATCTGGTGCAGGCCATGAAGAGGAGATGCACTGCAGTACTTAATGCAGCTGGTGGCCACAACAGATACTGACTGTTACTCTTGATTTTGACCTCCCCCCTTTGTTCAGGGACACATTATTCCATTTCTGTTAGTCACATGTCTGTGGAACTTGTTCAGTTTATGTCTCAGTTGTTGAATCTTATGTTCATACAAATATTTACACATGTTAAGTTTGCTGAAAATTAACACAGTTGACAATGAGAGGACGTTTCTTTTTTTGTTGTTGCTGAGTTTATGAAGTAGCAGCAGCTCTCTCTGGAATAAATAATTGTTCTTATTACCCCCATGTGGATGTTGTGAGTCCCATATGTCCTGAGTGGGAGAATCTTGGACCCGCGTCCCAAGGTTCTCGGGGAGCCAGAGTAGCCTAGTGGTTAGAGCGCTGGACTAGTAACCGGAAGGTTGCAAGTTCAAATCCCCGAACAAGGTACAAATCTGTCGTTCTGCCCCTGAACAGGCAGTTAACCCACTGTTCCTAGGCCGTCATTGTAAATAAGAATTTGTTCAAACTGACTTGCCTATAAGTCAAAACAATTGCACCTTTTCCCCCTATGTAGTGCTCTACATTCAACCAGGGCCCTCAGACCTAGGGGGCATCCCAAATGACTCCTATTCCATGGTCAGACGCCATGCATTATAAAGGGAATAGAGCAGCATTTGGGACACACATCGAAGTGGAATAATCAAGTGAGATGCTGCACTTAAACTGTGGATGCTGTATAAAAGCCCGGTTCAGTCAATTATTTCTAGCGAGGAGGAGGGAAGAAAGAATATTTTTGCCAGGGAAGACATTTTATTTAGCAGTTATATCATATTCCCCTCACGTCAGCCTCTTGAGGTGAGCTGTGGAAGAGCTGATGAGTTTAATTGAAATGCTGGATTAATTGATGTCATCTCGGACTCTCTTTCTCCCTCCCTCTCTCTTCCTTCTCTCCCTCTCTCTTCGCTGTCTCCCTCTCCTCTGTCTCTCCTGTCTCCCTCTCTTCTCTGTCTCCCTCCCTCTTCTCTGTCTCCCTCTCTTCTCTCCGTCTCCTCTCTCTCTGTCTCCCTCTCTTCTCTGTCTCCCTCTATTCTCTCTCTCCCTCTCTGTCTCCCTCTCTTCTCTTTCTCCCTCTCTTCTCTGTCTCCCTCTTCTCTGTCTCTCTCTCTCTTCTCTTTCTCCCCTCTTCTGTCTCCCTCTCTTCTCTGTCTCCTCTCTCTCTGTCTCTGTCTCCCTCTCTCTTCTCTGTCTCCTCTCTTCTCTGTCTCCCTCTCTCTCTCTCTGTCTCTGTCTCCCTCTCTCTTCTCTGTCTCCCTCTCTCTCTTCTCTGTCTCTCTCTCTTCTCTGTCTCCTCTCTTCTCTCTCTCTCTCCTCTTCTCTCTCTCCCCTCTCTTCTCTCTCCCCTCTTCTCTGCCTCCCTCTCTTCTCTGTCTCCCTCTCTTATCTGTCTCCCTCTCTCTTCTCTGTCTCCCTCTCTTCTCTCTCTCCCTCCCTCTTCTCTCTCTCCCTCTTCTCTGCCTCCCTCTCTTCTCTGTCTCCCTCTCTCTTCTCTGTCTCCCTCTCTTCTCTGTCTCTCTCCCTCTCTTCTCTCTCTCCCTCTCTTCTCTGTCTCCTCTCTCTCTCTGTCTCCCTCTCTTCTCTGTCTCCCTCTCTTCTCTGTCTCCCTTCTCTTCTCTCTCCCTCTCTTCTCTGTCTCCCTCTCTCTCTCTTCTCTGTCTCCCTCTCTCTCTCTGTCTCCCTCTCTCTTCTCTGTCTCCCTCTCTTCTCTGTCTCCCTCTCTCTTCTCTGTCTCCCCCCTCTCTTCTCTGTCTCCCTCTCTTCTCTCTCTCTCTCTCCTCCCTCTCTCTCTCTCTGTCTCCCTCTCTTTCTCTGTCTCCCTCTCTCTTCTCTGTCTCCCTCTCTTCTCTGTCTCCTCTCTGTCTCTCTCTGTCTCCTCTCTCTTCTCTGTCTCCTCTGTCTCCCTCTCTTTCTCTGTCTCCCTCTCTTCTCTTCTGTCCATCATTAAAGTCTCTTCTCTGTCTCCCTAATCAGTTTACTGTCTCCAGAAACACTTCTGTAAATAACACTGACTGACTCTCTTCTCTGTCTCCCAACTCTTCTCTGTCTCCACCATCCTTCGATAGTGTGAAGATGTGAGAAGCCATAATATCATACATTAATTTAGTCAACCCGTTTTGCATTCTCTTATAGTAAACACACATTGTCTTCCACACCTAAGGACCAACCTCGACAAGCTATTGTCACTTCTTCTAAAATCTCACTGCTCTTCTCTGTCTCCCCCTCTCAAAAGTGAAACTCACTCTCTCTTGATTAGTGTAGTGTCAAAACCCAATGCCAGCTAGCCTCTCTGTCTCCCTCTGTCTCTACTTCAGCAGTACTGTGTCATTTTAATCATTTTAGTCAATAAGATTCTTGCTTAGTCTCCTCTCTGAACACTTCGTGTCTCCACTCTCATTCCAATCTCCTCTGCATTAGCTTCTCTGTCTCCCTGTCAACTCTTGTCTGTCTATCCCTGTTCTCTTCTCTGCACAGACCATCTCTTCTCTGTCTCCCCCTCTTCTCTGTCTCCCCCTCTCTTCTCTGTCCCTGCCGAGGGTCTCGGTAGCCTCTGGAGGCAGAGTCTTCTCTGCCTTGCCTGTCAAACTCTTCTCTGTCTCCCTCTCTTCTGGTCTGTCTCCCTCATCTCTCCCAAGTGCCATTCTCTCTTTCTGTCTACCCATCTGTCTTCGTCTCCTCTCTCCATGCTGTCACAGTTACCCCTACTCTCAGCAGTGACTCCCTCCCTTCCAGGTTCTGTAGTCATAAGAACCATCCTTAAAGTCATCTGAACCTCCTCTGTGAGCATTGTCATCCCCAGTTTACCTTTGACTCACCTCTGTCGAAGGCAGAAACACTTCATGTTTGATAACACTCACTCTTCGACACACTTCAAAATGGAATCATCTACAACATGCTGTTACTTCCAAACCTCACCATCCTATCGATACTAGTGAAGATGTGATCCTTTAGCAGGTCATCCAATATCATACATTCATTTAGTGCCCAACCTTCGTTTTGCTTTCTCTTTCCATAGTAAACACTCTTGTCTCTGCTCAAACCCTCCAACCTAATGACAAGCCTTCAGTCCTCCAGCCAGCCAATTCATTAACTCTCTATGGATCCCCAGACCTAACGACCATTGCTCCTTTCTCAGCCAGCCAATACATTATGAAAAGCCTCACCTAATGGAGGAAAACTCCACCTGAGTCCTCAACCTCCAATTCATTCTCTCTCTTCTCCCCCTACCACGTCTGCATCTGTCCTGTCAACCAGGCTCTCAACCTTCATTATGAAAAGCCTCACCTAACGTCTCTGCATTGAGTCCTGCAGCCAGGCAATTCCCTCGATGAAAAGCCTCACCTAACGACAAGCTTGAGTCCTGATAGCCAGGCAACCTTTTCATTCTGAAAATGAAATCCTCACCTCTCACAACCTGCCCATTGAGTCTGTCCTCCTTTCAACCATTATGAAACCTCCTCCTTTGACCTCACCCTCACAACTCATTGAGTCTGACAACCAGGCTACGGTTCCGTCTTCAAGAAAAGCCTCACCCTCCAAACCTTCCCCCTCCTGTCAACAACAGACCAATCCCTTTACTGAAAAGCCTCCAAAACCTCTTGAACGACAAGCATTGAGTCCTGTCAACCAGCCAATCTCTTCATGAAAAGCCTCATCCAAACGACAAGCTCTTGAGTCCTGTCAGCCAGGCAATTCATTATGAAAAGCCTCACCCGTCCCTCCTTGAGTCCTGTCTCCAGCCAATTCATCCTGAAAAGCCTCCTCTCCACCTTCCGACTCATCTGCCTCAAAGCCAATTCCTTCCAAAAGCCTCTCCTACCACGACCTCCCATCTCCCCTCCTGTCTCCAGCCAATCTCATTCTGCAAACCAAGTCCTTGGCACCTAACTCTCTATGGTCTCTCCTGATCCTGTCAGCCAATTCTTCTATCCTCCCTCTGACCTAGGTGGCAATCGCATCCTGCATGTCTGGCAACCAGCCTCATTGGATTCACAGAAAAGCCTCCGGGCAGCTGAACGGCAAGATTGAGTCCTGTCAACCACCTGACATCCTTGAAAAGCCTCACCTCAAGCCATTGTTCCTCTTCTCAACTGCAAAAGCCACTTATCCTGAAAACCCATGCTCACCTAACACAAGCATCTGCCTCCTGTAGGTGGCGAAGCATCAGCCAATTCTTCCTGAAAGCCTCACCTAACCAGGCATTGAGTCCTGTCATCTCCATCCGACAACCTCGCATTGTGCCTCCTCCCAACTGTCAAACGACCAATACATCTATGAAAAGCCTCACCTCCAACGACAAGCCCTGGATTGAGTCCTGTCAACCAGCCAATTCATCTCATGAAAAGCCTCACCTCCCTCCACTGGCTTCCAGTTGAGTCCTGCTCAAGACCATGGTGCAATGCCTCAATGAAAACCCGCTCACCTCAGTACCTCCAGGCCTTGAGTCCCTACACAACAAGGGCACCATTTCATCTATGAAAAGCCTCACCTACCACTGATCAAGCTCATTGAGCCTGTCAAAACTGTTCCAGCTTCCCCCAATGAACAAACTCCCTAACGCCAAGACAGCGAGTCCTGTCACCAGCCAATTCAAACACCTGAAACCCCACCTCTTTAAGGAATACAATAGGATACAGAATCCAGTCAACCCCTTCTGAAAAGATTTAGATGCAAACTGTTCCAAACTCTAACGTGAATGCACCAATGAGTCCTCTGGATCAGACTCCCTATTCTCTCAGAATGATGAAAAGCCATTCAACTGACTCTTCTAACGTCAAGCATTGAGTCCTGTCAACCAGCCAATTCATTATGAAAAGCCTCACCTAACGTCAAGCATTGAGTCCTGTCAACCAGCCAATTCATTATGAAAAGCCTCACCTAACGACAAGCATTGAGTCCTGTCAACCAGCCAATTCATTATGAAAAGCCTCACCTAACGACAAGCATTGAGTCCTGTCAACCAGCCAATTCATTATGAAAAGCCACACCTAATGACAAGCATTGAGTCCTGTCAACCAGCCAATTCATTATGAAAAGCCTCACCTAACGTCAAGCATTGAGTCCTGTCAACCAGCCAATTCATTATGAAAAGCCTCACCTAACGTCAAGCATTGAGTCCTGTCAACCAGCCAATTCATTATGAAAAGCCTCACCTAACGTCAAGCATTGAGTCCTGTCAACCAGCCAATTCATTATGAAAAGCCTCACCTAACGGGGAAGCATTGAGTCCTGTCAACCAGCCAATTCATTATGAAAAGCCTCACCTAACGTCAAGCATTGAGTCCTGTCAACCAGCCAATTCATTATGAAAAGCCACACCTAACGTCAAGCATTGAGTCCTGTCAACCAGCCAATTCATTATGAAAAGCCTCACCTAACGACAAGCATTGAGTCCTGTCAACCAGCCAATTCATTATGAAAAGCCTCACCTAATGACAAGCACTTGAGTCATCTGTCTGGATTATGAAAACCATTTTTAATGACAAGGGCAGTCCCTGTCAACCAGTAAAATTCATTCATCCAGAAAAAATCAAAACCTAATGTTCACAATATGTCATTAGTCCTGTCATTACCCCAATTCATTAAAAAGCCTCCAATGTGTCATTAATATCCTGTCATTACCAGCCAATGATTATGAAATGCCTCATTAACCCTAATAGCATTGAGTCCTGTCATTACCAGCCAATGTCCAATGGCTCATTAAAGTGCATTAATACAACCCAAACAAGGGTACCCCTGTCATTACCAGCCAATGGCATTAATGATTAAATGCCTCATTAACCTAATGTGTCATTAGCCCCAATGTGTCAGTAATCCCAATGTCATTAATCCAGTCAAAACAATTCATGGCCCCCAATGTGTCACAAACCAACGTGTCATTACCCAATTGAGTCCTGTGTCATTACCAGTGTCATTAACAATGATTCCCATTATTTAAGGAATACCTAATAGAAAAGTGTCATTAAACTTTAATGTGTAGGATTAACCCCTGTGTCACCTAACGACAATGTGTCATTGATGTCCTGTTCCAATGGAGTCATTAGAAAAGTGTCATTAACCTAATTTAAATGTGTCATTGAGTCCTGTCATTACCAGCCAATGTCATTAAATGAAAATGTCATTAACCCCATTGAGTCCTGTCATTACCAGGCAATTCATTATGAAAAGCCTCACCTAATGACAAGCATTGAGTCCTGTCAACCAGCCAATTCATTATGAAAAGCCTCACCTAACGACAAGCATTGAGTCCTGTCAACCAGCCAATTCATTATGAAAAGCCTCACCTAACGACAAGCATTGAGTCCTGTCAACCAGCCAATTCATTATGAAAAGCCTCACCTAACCCCAAGCATTGAGTCCTGTCAAATCCAGCCAATTCATTATGAAAAGCCTCACCTAACGTGTCAAGCATTGAGTCCTGTCAACCAGCCAATTCATTATGAAAAGCCTCACCTAACGACAAGCATTGAGTCCTGTCAACCAGCCAATTCATTATGAAAAGCCTCACCTAACGTCAAGCATTGAGTCCTGTCAACCAGCCAATTCATTATGAAAAGCCTCACCTAACGACAAGCATTGAGTCCTGTCAACCAGCCAATTCATTATGAAAAGATTAACATGCACAAGTTTGAATAATTTGTCTGTTTATTATTTAAACCATTTTTTTTACAGATTCATCCCATATCACAATAGTGGAACCTTATGTCATAGAGGGAAAAAATAACAAAACCAAATGTTACCCCAATGTGTCATTACCCCCAATGTGTCATTAACCCCAATGTGTCATTAACCCCAATGTGTCATTAACCCAATGTGTCATTAACCCAATGTGTCATTAACCCCAATGTGTCATTAACCCCAATGTGTCATTAACCCCAATGTGTCATTAACCCAATGTGTCATTAACCCAATGTGTCATTACCCCAATGTGTCATTACCCCAATGTGTCATTACCCCAATGTGTCATTAACCCCAATGTGTCATTACCCCAATGTGCCATTACCCCAATGTGTCATTAACCCCAATGTGAAACGAAACACTTCAGGAAGACCATTAACCCAATGTGTCATTAACCCCAATGTGTCATTAACCCCAATGTGTCATTAACCCCAATTAACTCAATGTCATTAACCCCACATCCTGTCATTAATCCCCAATGTGTCATTAACCCAATGTGTCATTACCCCAATGTGTCATTAACCCCAATGTGTCATTAACCCAATGTGTCATTACCCCAATGTGTCATTAACCCAATGTGTCATTACCCCAATGTGTCATTACCCCAATGTGTCATTAACCCCAATGTGTCAATAATATAATCACGTTGTTTTCAGGCCTTACAACTCCAGTTGAAACGGTGAAACACTTCAGGAAGACAAGTCATCAGGAAGCCTACGTGACTGGGGAGATGGAGCACATGGTGACGTCCCACGGAAATGACATCCTAGCCATGCAAGCACGTGACTGGGGGGAGATGGAGCACATGGTGACAGGGACATCCCACGGAAATGAACGCCAGCAAGCACGTGACTGGGGAGATGGACAGCATCCTAGATTTCCCACGGGAATGACATGGTGACAGGGACATCAGCATTTTCTGACATGGTGAATAATACAATTCCAATTCCACTGGGTGACATTTGACATGGTGACAGGGACATCCTAAGTTTTCTGACATGGTGACAGGGACATCCTAGACTGACTGGTGACAGGGACATCCTAGAGTTTTCTGGACATGACATGGTGACAGGGACATCCTAGAGTTTTCTGACATGGTGACAGGGACATCCTAGGAACATGGTGACAGGGACATCCTAGAGTTTTCTGACATGGTGACAGGGACATCCTAGAGTCCCTGACATGGTGACAGGGACATCCTAGATTTTCTGACATGGTGACAGGGACATCTGGATTTTCTGACATGGTGACAGGGACATCCTAGAGTTTTCTGACATGGTGACAGGGACATCCTAGAGTTTTCTGACATGGTGACAGGGACATCCTAGAGTTTTCTGACATGGTGACAGGGACATCCTAGAGTTTTCTGACATGGTGACAGGGACATCCTAGAGTTTCCTGACATGGTGACAGGGACATCCTAGAGTTTCCTGACATGGTGACAGGGACATCCTAGAGTTTTCTGACATGGTGACAGGGACATCCTAGAGTTTTCTGACATGGTGACAGGGACATCCTAGAGTTTCCTGACATGGTGACAGGGACATCCTAGAGTTTCCTGACATGGTGACAGGGACATCCTAGAGTTTCTGACATGTTCCTAGAGTTTCTGACATGGTGACAGGGACATCCTAGAGTTTTCTGACATGGTGACAGGGACATCCTAGAGTTTTCTGACATGGTGACAGGGACATCCTAGAGTTTCCTGACATGGTGACAGGGACATCCTAGAGTTTTCTGACATGGTGACAGGGACATCCTAGAGTTTTCTGACATGGTGACAGGGACATCCTAGAGTTTTCTGACATGGTGACAGGGACATCCTAGAGTTTCCTGACATGGTGACAGGGACATCCTAGAGTTTTCATGGTGACAGGGACATGACATGGTGACAGGGACATCCTAGAGTTTTCTGACATGGTGACAGGGACATCCTAGAGTTTTCTGACATGAGTTTTCTGACATGGTGACAGGGACATCCTAGAGTTTCCTGACATGGTGACAGGGACATCCTCTAGAGTTTTCTGACAGGGACATCCTAGAGTTTTCTGACATGGTGACAGGGACATCCTAGAGTTTCCTGACATGGTGACAGGGACATCCTAGAGTTTTCTGACATGGTGACAGGGACATCCTAGAGTTTTCTGACATGGTGACAGGGACATCCTAGAGTTTCCTGACATGGTGACAGGGACATCCTAGAGTTTCCTGACATGGTGACAGGGACATCCTAGAGTTTTCTGACATGGTGACAGGGACATCCTAGACTTTTCTGACATGGTGACAGGGACATCCTAGAGTTTTCTGACATGGTGACAGGGACATCCTAGAGTTTCCTGACATGGTGACAGGGACATCCTAGAGTTCTCTGACATGGTGACAGGGACATCCTATAGTTTTCTGACATGGTGACAGGGACATCCTAGAGTTTTCTGACATGGTGACAGGGACATCCTAGAGTTTTCTGACATGGTGACAGGGACATCCTAGAGTTTTCTGACATGGTGACAGGGACATCCTAGAGTTTTCTGACATGGTGACAGGGACATCCTAGAGTTCTGACATGTCCACCTTGTAACCCGGTCCTTCATCTCTGCAGGTCCAGTCCACCTTGAAGCTTCATCGTTCACCTCTGACCTACGAGACACAATCGACATCGACATTGAACAGAACAGTACGAGGTGCAGAGGAAACATTCATGGACTCGACATTAAAGTGGAACATTTTTTTACTCAAACATTACAGCAACAATGGCTCTGAGTGAGACCCCCACGGCAAATGAGAAATGCATCCGTGGTTGTGTCCCAAATGGCACCCTATTCCCTATATATAGTAAACTACTTTAGCCCAGAGCCCTTTGGAACTATGATCCCTATCCTATAGGCCCCGGTCAAAAGTAGTGCACTATATAGGGAATAGGGTGCCATTTTGGAGCGTAGCCTCAGTGACTCATAATGCTGCTGGGCTGTGGTGGAGAACCAACTAACGCTGCTAGAATATTCTAGGCAGAGGGAGAATGCTAAGTCTGCCTGGAGAAACGGTCTAATAAGTCATCTTAACGGGCTGCAAGTAGGGGTTACTCCAAATATGTAGATTTAATTCAATTGGATTCAAACTGGGTCACACGGCTATTAAAAGGTGCCAAGTTAGAGAGCAGAGGAGAGGAGGACAGTCTGAAGTGAGAGAGCAGAGGAGAGGAAGCCAGTCTGAAGTGAGAGAGCAGAGGAGAGGAAGCCAGTCTGAAGTGAGAGAGCAGAGGAGAGGAGGACAGTCTGAAGTGAGAGAGCAGAGGAGAGGAAGCCAGTCTGAAGTGAGAGAGCAGAGGAGAGGAAGCCAGTCTGAAGTGAGAGAGCAGAGGAGAGGAAGCCAGTCTGAAGTGAGAGAGCAGAGGAGAGGAAGCCAGTCTGAAGTGAGAGAGCAGAGGAGAGGAAGCCAGTCTGAAGTGAGAGAGCAGAGTAGAGGAAGCCAGTCTGAAGTGAGACAGCAGAGGAGAGGAAGCCAGTCTGAAGTGAGAGAGCAGAGGAGAGGAAGCCAGTCTGAAGTGAGACAGCAGAGGAGAGGAAGCCAGTCTGAAGTGAGAGAGCAGAGGAGAGGAAGCCAGTCTGAAGTGAGAGAGCAGAGGAGAGGAAGCCAGTCTGAAGTTAGAGAGCAGAGGAGATGAAGCCAGTCTGAAGTGAGACAGCAGAGGAGAGGAAGCCAGTCTGAAGTGAGAGAGCAGAGGAGAGGAAGCCAGTCTGAAGTGAGACAGCAGAGGAGAGGAAGCCAGTCTGAAGTGAGAGAGCAGAGGAGAGGAAGCCAGTCTGAAGTGAGACAGCAGAGGAGAGGAAGCCAGTCTGAAGTGAGAGAGCAGAGGAGAGGAAGCCAGTCTGAAGTGAGAGAGCAGAGGAGAGGAAGCCAGTCTGAAGTTAGAGAGCAGAGGAGATGAAGCCAGTCTGAAGTGAGACAGCAGAGGAGAGGAAGCCAGTCTGAAGTGAGAGAGCAGAGGAGAGGAAGCCAGTCTGAAGTGAGAGAGCAGAGGAGAGGAAGCCAGTCTGAAGTGAGAGAGCAGAGGAGAGGAAGCCAGTCTGAAGTGAGAGAGCAGAGGAGAGGAAGCCAGTCTGAAGTGAGAGAGCAGAGGAGAGGAAGCCAGTCTGAAGAAAGAGAGCAGAGGAGAGGAAGCCAGTCTGAAGTGAGAGAGCAGAGGAGAGGAAGCCAGTCTGAAGTTAGAGAGCAGAGGAGAGGAAGCCAGTCTGAAGTGAGAGAGCAGAGGAGATGAAGCCAGTCTGAAGTGAGAGAGCAGAGGAGAGGAAGCCAGTCTGAAGTGAGACAGCAGAGGAGAGGAAGCCAGTCTGAAGTGAGACAGCAGAGCAGAGGAAGCCAGTCTGAAGTGAGAGAGCAGAGGAAGCCAGTCTGAAGTGAGAGAGCAGAGGAGAGGAAGACAGTCTGAAGTGAGAGAGCAGAGGAGAGGAAGCCAGTCTGAAGTGAGAGAGCAGAGGAGAGGAAGCCAGTCTGAAGTGAGACAGCAGAGGAGAGGAAGCCAGTCTGAAGTGAGAGAGCAGAGGAGAGGAAGCCAGTCTGAAGTGAGAGAGCAGAGGAGAGGAAGCCAGTCTGAAGTTAGAGAGCAGAGGAGATGAAGCCAGTCTGAAGTGAGACAGCAGAGGAGAGGAAGCCAGTCTGAAGTGAGAGAGCAGAGGAGAGGAAGCCAGTCTGAAGTGAGACAGCAGAGGAGAGGAAGCCAGTCTGAAGTGAGAGAGCAGAGGAGAGGAAGCCAGTCTGAAGTGAGAGAGCAGAGGAGAGGAAGCCAGTCTGAAGTGAGAGAGCAGAGGAGAGGAAGCCAGTCTGAAGTTAGAGAGCAGAGGAGATGAAGCCAGTCTGAAGTGAGACAGCAGAGGAGAGGAAGCCAGTCTGAAGTGAGAGAGCAGAGGAGAGGAAGCCAGTCTGAAGTGAGAGAGCAGAGGAGAGGAAGCCAGTCTGAAGTGAGAGAGCAGAGGAGAGGAAGCCAGTCTGAAGTGAGAGAGCAGAGGAGAGGAAGCCAGTCTGAAGTGAGAGAGCAGAGGAGAGGAAGCCAGTCTGAAGTGAGAGAGCAGAGGAGAGGAAGCCAGTCTGAAGTGAGAGAGCAGAGGAGAGGAAGCCAGTCTGAAGTTAGAGAGCAGAGGAGAGGAAGCCAGTCTGAAGTGAGAGAGCAGAGGAGATGAAGCCAGTCTGAAGTGAGAGAGCAGAGGAGAGGAAGCCAGTCTGAAGTGAGACAGCAGAGGAGAGGAAGCCAGTCTGAAGTGAGACAGCAGAGCAGAGGAAGCCAGTCTGAAGTTAGAGAGCAGAGGAAGCCAGTCTGAAGTGAGAGAGCAGAGGAGAGGAAGACAGTCTGAAGTGAGACAGCAGAGGAGAGGAAGCCAGTCTGAAGTGAGACAGCAGAGCAGAGGAAGCCAGTCTGAAGTGAGAGAGCAGAGGAAGCCAGTCTGAAGTGAGAGAGCAGAGTAGAGGAAGACAGTCTGAAGTGAGAGAGCAGAGGAGAGGAAGCCAGTCTGAAGTGAGAGAGCAGAGGAGAGGAAGACAGTCTGAAGTGAGAGAGCAGAGGAGAGGAAGCCAGTCTGAAGTGAGAGAGCAGAGGAGAGGAAGCCAGTCTGAAGTGAGAGAGCAGAGGAGAGGAAGCCAGTCTGAAGTGAGACAGCAGAGGAGAGGAAGCCAGTCTGAAGTGAGACAGCAGAGGAGAGGAAGCCAGTCTGAAGTGAGAGAGCAGAGGAGAGGAAGACAGTCTGAAGTGAGAGAGCAGAGGAGAGGAAGCTCTCTGAAGTGAGAGAGCAGAGGAGAGGAAGCCAGTCTGAAGTGAAGAGCAGAGGAGAGGAAGCCAGTCTGAAGTGAGACAGCAGAGGAGAGGAAGCCAGTCTGAAGTGAGACAGCAGAGGAGAGGAAGCCAGTCTGAAGTGAGAGAGCAGAGGAGAGGAAGCCAGTCTGAAGTGAGACAGCAGAGGAGAGGAAGCCAGTCTGAAGTGAGAGAGCAGAGGAGAGGAAGCCAGTCTGAAGTGAGACAGCAGAGGAGAGGAAGCCAGTCTGAAGTGAGAGAGCAGAGGAGAGGAAGCCAGTCTGAAGTGAGAGAGCAGAGGAGAGGAAGCCAGTCTGAAGTGAGAGAGCAGAGGAGAGGAGGACAGTCTGAAGTGAGAGAGCAGAGGAGAGGAAGCCAGTCTGAAGTGAGAGAGCAGAGGAGAGGAAGCCAGTCTGAAGTGAGAGAGCAGAGGAGAGGAAGCCAGTCTGAAGTGAGACAGCAGAGGAAGCCAGTCTGAAGTGAGACAGCAGAGGAGAGGAAGCCAGTCTGAAGTGAGAGCAGAGGAAGCCAGTCTGAAGTGAGACAGCAGAGGAGAGGAAGCCCGTCTGAAGTGAGAGAGCAGAGGAGAGGAAGCCAGTCTGAAGTGAGACAGCAGAGGAGAGGAAGCCAGTCTGAAGTGAGAGAGCAGAGGAGAGGAAGCCAACTTAACAACTGTGGGAAGCATTGGAGTCAACATGGGCTAGCATCCCTGTGGAACGCTTTCGAAACCTGTAGAGTCCATGACTTGATAATTTGAGGCTGTTCTGAGGGCAAAAGGGGGTGCAACTCAATATTAGGAAAATGTTCCTGATGTTGTGTACACTCAGTGTCGATAAGCCCTATAACTGTAAATAAACGTGGTTGTGTGTATTGTCTCTACAACTAAATAAACATGGTTATTCTCTCTCTGTATAGATAGATTGCAGGGTAAACATGGTTATTCTCTCTCTGTATAGATAGATTGCAGGGTAAACATGGTTATTCTCTCTGTGTGGATAGATTGCTGGGTAAACATGGTTATTCTCTCTCTCTGTGTGGATAGATTGCAGGGTAAACATGGTTATTCTCTCTCTGTATAGATAGATTGCAGGGTAAACATGGTTATTCTCTCTCTGTATAGATAGATTGCAGGGTAAACATGGTTATTCTCTCTCTGTGTAGATAGATTGCAGTGTAAACATGGTTATTCTCTTTGTGGATAGATTGCAGGGTAAACATGGTTATTCTCTCTCTGTGTAGATAGATTGCAGGGTAAACATGGTTATTCTCTCTGTATAGATAGATTGCAGGGTAAACATGGTTATTCTCTCTCTGTGTGGATAGATTGCAGGGTAAACATGGTTATTCTCTCTCTGTATAGATAGATTGCAGGGTAAACATGGTTATTCTCTCTCTATGTAGATTGATTGCAGGGTAAACATGGTTATTCTCTCTCTGTATAGATAGATTGCAGGGTAAACATGGTTATTCTCTCTCTGTGTAGATAGATTGCAGGGTAAACATGGTTCTTCTCTCTCTGTGTAGATAGATTGCAGGGTAAACATGGTTATTCTCTCTCTGTATAGATAGATTGCAGGGTAAACATGGTTATTCTCTGTATAGATAGATTGCAGGGTAAACATGGTTATTCTCTCTCTGTATAGATAGATTGCAGGGTAAACATGGTTATTCTCTCTCTGTGTAGATAGATTGCAGGGTAAACATGGTTATTCTCTCTGTGTAGATAGATTGCAGGGTAAACATGGTTCTTCTCTCTCTGTGTAGATAGATTGCATGGTAAACATGGTTATTCTCTCTCTGTATAGATAGATTGCAGGGTAAACATGGTTATTCTCTCTGTATAGATAGATTGCAGGGTAAACATGGTTATTCTCTCTCTGTATAGATAGATTGCAGGGTAAACATGGTTATTCTCTGTGTAGATAGATTGCAGGGTAAACATGGTTATTCTCTGTGTAGATAGATTGCAGGGTAAACATGGTTATTCTCTGTGTAGATAGATTGCAGGGTAAACATGGTTATTCTCTCTCTGTATAGATAGATTGCAGGGTAAACATGGTTCTTCTCTCTCTGTGTTGATAGATTGCAGGGTAAACATGGTTCTTCTCTCTCTGTGTTGATAGATTGCAGGGTAAACATGGTTCTTCTCTCTGTATAGATAGATTGCAGGGTAAACATGGTTATTCTCTCTGTGTGGATAGATTGCAGGGTAAACATGGTTATTCTCTCTCTGTATAGATAGATTGCAGGGTAAACATGGTTATTCTCTCTGTGTGGATAGATTGCAGGGTAAACATGGTTATTCTCTCTCTGTGTAGATAGATTGCAGTGTAAACATGGTTATTCTCTTTGTGGATAGATTGCAGGGTAAACATGGTTATTCTCTCTCTGTGTAGATAGATTGCAGGGTAAACATGGTTATTCTCTCTGTATAGATAGATTGCAGGGTAAACATGGTTATTCTCTCTGTGTGGATAGATTGCAGGGTAAACATGGTTATTCTCTCTCTGTATAGATAGATTGCAGGGTAAACATGGTTATTCTCTCTCTGTGTGGATAGATTGCAGGGTAAACATGGTTATTCTCTCTGTATAGATAGATTGCAGGGTAAACATGGTTATTCTCTCTCTGTGTAGATAGATTGCAGGGTAAACATGGTTATTCTCTCTGTGTGGATAGATTGCAGGGTAAACATGGTTATTCTCTCTCTGTATAGATAGATTGCAGGGTAAACATGGTTATTCTCTCTCTCTGTATAGATAGATTACAGGGTAAACATGGTTATTCTCGCTCTGTGTAGATAGATTGCAGGGTAAACATGGTTATTCTCTCTCTGTGTGGATAGATTGCAAGGTAAACATGGTTATTCTCTCTCTGTGTAGATAGATTGCAGGGTAAACATGGTTATTCTCTCTCTGTGTGGATAGATTGCAGGGTAAACATGGTTATTCTCTCTCTCTGTATAGATAGATTACAGGGTAAACATGGTTATTCTCTCTCTGTGTAGATAGATTGCAGGGTAAACATGGTTATTCTCTCTCTGTGTGGATAGATTGCAAGGTAAACATGGTTATTCTCTCTCTGTGTAGATAGATTGCAGGGTAAACATGGTTATTCTCTCTCTGTGTGGATAGATTGCAGGGTAAACATGGTTATTCTCTCTCTGTATAGATAGATTGCAGGGTAAACATGGTTATTCTCTCTGTATAGATAGATTGCAGGGTAAACATGGTTATTCTCTCTCTGTATAGATAGATTGCAGGGTAAACAGACATTGACAGCAGCAGAGCCCCCTCCAGACTCACTCAGCATGTCATCTGCCTGCCTCAGCTACCCCGGAGTGTGTGTGTGTGTGTGTGAGAGAGAGTGGTCTGTTTATTTGTGCGTGGTCTGTTTCTCCCTCTCTCTCTCTCTCGCTGTCTGTCTTTCTGTTTGCATCGACTGTCCATCACATCAGGGTGTCTCTCTAGGTCTTTTTAAAGACACTGATTGGTTAGAGATGCAATTGAGTGTCTCCTCGCTGAATGTCACATAAAACACATCAAAACAACAATCGCTGAACGGAGGGGAGGAAGGTGTCCTGCGTCTGAACGGAGGGGAGGAAGGTGTCCTGCGTCTGAACGGAGGGGAGGAAGGTGCCCTGCGTCTGAACGGAGGGGAGGAAGGTGTCCTGCGTCTGAATGGAGGGGAGGAAGGTGCCCTGCGTCCTGTTCCACAGGTAACGATATCTAACAAACGCCACAAGACATTTCCCTTCATGACAGCAGCAGCTGTTGTTGCCGTGTGCCTGTCTGGCACTTTGATAAACCATCTAACCATCTGTCCACAGAGCTTTACAAATATGTTTTAACGTTTAACAGTCAAACAATAGAAAACAAACAAGAACATCTCGTCATTTAAGCAGGTTAATGTTTGGTTACCAGCTGACTTTGAGAGGTATGAGACACAACTAAAACCATCTCATCATTTAAGCAGGTTAATGTTTTGTTACCAGCTGACTTTGAGAGGTATGAGGCACAACTAAAACCATCTCATCATTTAAGCAGGTTAATGTTTTGTTACCAGCTGACTTTGAGAGGTATGAGGCACAACTAAAACCATCTCATCATTTAAGCAGGTTAATGTTTTGTTACCAGCTGACTGAGAGGTATGAGGCACAACTAAAACCATCTCATCATTTAAGCAGGTTAATGTTTGGTTACCAGCTGACTGAGAGGTATGAGGCACAACTAAAACCATCTCATCATTTAAGCAGGTTAATGTTTTGTTACCAGCTGACTTTGAGAGGTATGAGGCACAACTAAAACCATCTCATCATTTAAGCAGGTTAATGTTTTGTTACCAGCTGACTTTGAGAGGTATGAGGCACAACTAAAACCATCTCATCATTTAAGCAGGTTAATGTTTGGTTACCAGCTGACTTTGAGAGGTATGAGGCACAACTAAAACCATCTCATCATTTAAGCAGGTTAATGTTTGGTTACCAGCTGACTTTGAGAGGTATGAGACACAACTAAAACCATCTCATCATTTAAGCAGGTTAATGTTTGGTTACCAGCTGACTTTGAGAGGTATGAGACACAACTAAAACCATCTCATCATTTAAGCAGGTTAATGTTTGGTTACCAGCTGACTTTGAGAGGTAATGAGGCACAACTAAAACCATGTCAGCAATTCTTTGTATGGGCTGGGCTGGGCTGGGCTTGTTTGTTTGTTTGTTTCTGTCTGTTTGTTTCTGTCTGTTTGTTTTTGTCTGTCTGTCTGTCTGTCTGTCTGTCTGTCTGTCTGTCTGTCTGTCTGCCTGCCTGCCTGTCTGCCTGCCTGCCTGCCTGTCTGTCTGTCTGTCTGTCTGTCTGTCTGTCTGTCTGTCTGTCTGTCTGTCTGTCTGTCTGTCTGTCTGTCTGTCTGTCTGTCTGTCTGTCTGTCTGTAATATCTGTGGTGTTGAATTAACCTGCCACCATTAGCAGTTTAAAAGGTAGGACCGACCACTTAATGGAAAAAGTTCCTCAGACCTTAAAAATGGATTAACGGCTCAATCAATTTCCTGTGTGCTGCTCCAGCCACTTGAAGCATGTAACTAACTGTACCTGCACTTCTCAAAAGGTCAAAGGTCTTCTGCCTTTTCCCTTTCCTACACGCTTCAGGTTAGAACCAATTCTACACATCTTTCAAATGAGATACGGGAACTTTCTAAGTACAATGTCAGATATTGTACAGGATGGTTTTGAATGACAACATCGTAAACATTTGGGATTTAAAAGCCAGAAGGTATCTCAGTGGATTGGCCGACTTCACTGTGTGGATCACAATAATACGCCACTTCTCCTAACTTGGTATGAAATGAAATATGTCAGTTGGGTATAAAACAACATTTAGATAAGTGTTGTTTCTCTTTGAATGTCCCAAAAACACTTCAGAAACTAAAATAGATGGAATACTTGTTAGAATTTGATGAAGACATTCTTATAATGGATTTTTCACTCTAAATGAAAAATCAGAAGAAGTGGATTTAATCTTTGATAGTTTAGTGCAATATTTGTAATGATCCTAGTCTTAAAGAAGGATAGGTGATTGATTTGCCCACCTCATTATTTTCAATAATCCATTGGTTTCTGTTTTGCTCTACTAAGCAGAAATGGAGAGCTGTCAACGGATAGAGGAAGATTCCTCATCCCCCCGGGGAAAGAAGAGGCTGTTTTCTCCCTATCAGCAGATCTGTTGACGTCTGGCCTGTTAGACATGACCTGTAGGAACTAGACGTTTCTCCACAGACGCTGATGCTGCAGGAAATAGACATTTATCCACGGGAAGCAGAGAAAGCATCAGTGATGCTGTAGGTGAAACCCCAAGCACAAAGAAACATTGTCATGATCTAATACTACATTCATTTTTTTGATTTGATGATGTGGTCTACTCAGTAGTGTCCTGACATGTGGTCTACTCTGTAGTGTCCTGACTCCTGACATGTGGTCTACTCTGTAGTGTCCTGACTCCTGACATGTGGTCTAGTCTGCAGTGTCCTGACTCCTGACATGTGGTCTACTCTGTAGTGTCCTGACATGTGGTCTACTCAGTAGTGTCCTGACATGTGGTCTACTCTGTAGTGTCCTGACATGTGGGCTACTCTGTAGTGTCCTGACATGTTGTCTAGTATGTAGTGTCCTGACATGTGGTCTACTCTGTAGTGTCCTGACATGTGGTCTACTCTGTAGTGTCCTGACATGTTGTCTAGTATGTAGTGTCCTGACATGTGGTCTACTCAGTAGTGTCCTGACATGTGGTCTACTCTGTAGTGTCCTGACATGTGGTCTACTCTGTAGTGTCCTGACATGTGGTCTACTCAGTAGTGTCCTGACTCCTGACATGTGGTCTACTCTGTAGTGTCCTGACATGTGGTCTACTCAGTAGTGTCCTGACTCCTGACATGTGGTCTACTCAGTAGTGTCCTGACATGTGGTCTAGTCTGCAGTGTCCTGACATGTGGTCTACTCTGTAGTGTCCTGACATGTGGTCTACTCAGTAGTGTCCTGACATGTGGTCTACTCTGTAGTGTCCTGACATGTGGTCTACTCAGTAGTGTCCTGACTCCTGACATGTGGTCTACTCAGTAGTGTCCTGACATGTGGTCTAGTCTGCAGTGTCCTGACATGTGGTCTACTCTGTAGTGTCCTGACATGTGGTCTAGTCTGTAGTGTCCTGACTCCTGACATGTGGTCTACTCAGTAGTGTCCTGACATGTGGTCTACTCTGTAGTGTCCTGACATGTGGTCTACTCAGTAGTGTCCTGACGTGTGGTCTACTCTGTAGTGTCCTGACTCCTGACATGTGGTCTAGTCTGTAGTGTCCTGACATGTGGTCTAGTCTGTAGTGTCCTGACATGTGGTCTACTCAGTAGTGTCCTGACATGTGGTCTACTCTGTAGTGTCCTGACTCCTGACATGTGGTCTAGTCTGTAGTGTCCTGACATGTGGTCTAGTCTGTAGTGTCCTGACTCCTGACATGTGGTCTACTCAGTAGTGTCCTGACATGTGGTCTACTCTGTAGTGTCCTGACATGTGGTCTACTCAGTAGTGTCCTGACGTGTGGTCTACTCTGTAGTGTCCTGACTCCTGACATGTGGTCTAGTCTGTAGTGTCCTGACATGTGGTCTAGTCTGTAGTGTCCTGACATGTGGTCTACTCAGTAGTGTCCTGACATGTGGTCTACTCTGTAGTGTCCTGACTCCTGACATGTGGTCTAGTCTGTAGTGTCCTGACATGGGTCTAGTCTGTAGTGTCCTGACATGTGGTCTACTCTGTAGTGTCCTGACATGTGGTCTAGTCTGTAGTGTCCTGACATGTGGTCTACTCTGTAGTGTCCTGACATGTGGTCTAGTCTGTAGTGTCCTGACATGTGGTCTTCTCAGTAGTGTCCTGACATGTGGTCTACTCTGTAGTGTCCTGACTCCTGACATGTGGTCTACTCTGTAGTGTCCTGACTCCTGACATGTGGTCTAGTCTGTAGTGTCCTGACATGTGGTCTATTCTGTAGTGTCCTGACTCCTGACATGTGGTCTACTCTGTAGTGTCCTGACTCCTGACATGTGGTCTACTCTGTAGTGTCCTGACTCCTGACATGTGGTCTACTCTGTAGTGTCCTGACTCCTGACATGTGGTCTACTCTGTAGTGTCCTGACATGTGGTCTACTCAGTAGTGTCCTGACATGTGGTCTACTCAGTAGTGTCCTGACATGTGGTCTACTCAGTAGTGTCCTGACATGTGGTCTACTCTGTAGTGTCCTGACATGTGGTCTACTCTGTAGTGTCCTGACATGTGGTCTTCTCTGTAGTGTCCTGACATGTGGTCTACTCAGTAGTGTCCTGACATGTGGTCTACTCAGTAGTGTCCTGACTCCTGACATGTGGTCTAGTCTGTAGTGTCCTGACTCCTGACATGTGGTCTAGTCTGTAGTGTCCTGACATGTGGTCTACTCTGTAGTGTCCTGACTCCTGACATGTGGTCTAGTCATTCCTGGAAACCTTTGCCCAGCACACTACATCCTGAATGACATCTCTCTCTGCCAAATAGAATATAGAGCATTGCAGCCCTGAACAATTTAATTAACCTGCAAATCAGGCCCTTTCCCCGTACCTGTAGTTACTAGGAGGGTATTATGGGATGTTTCCAAGAACGAATAAGCCAAGCTCTTGACAGTTTACCTGAGCATTTCGGTTTTCATTTCTCCCTTCCTGACAGTAACAAGCCTTAAAACTAGATGAGTCATTTGCTGCTTTTGTCAATACACCGTGGCATTTTCTACTGTCTGTCTACATGACACTGAGATCATTCTCTCTGTCTCTGTCAGTCAGCCAGTCAGTCAGTCTCAGGAGATAGGCAGTGGCTGATTAGGCCATGACTTCGGCCCAAAATGGCACCCTATGGGCCCTGGTCAAAAGAAGTGCACTACATAGGGAATAGGGTGCCATTTGGGCCAAACAGTGCATTTGGAAAGTGTTCAGACCTCTTGACTTTTTCCCCATCAAACTACACACAATACCCCATAATGACATCACAATACCCCATAAGACAAAGCGAAAACAGGTTTTTAGAAATTCTTGCAAATTAATAATTAATAACCTGTTTTCGCTTTGGGGGGGTGGTTATATATTAATTTGCAAGAATTTCTAAAAACCTGTTTTCGCTTTGTCTTTATGGGGTATTGTGATGTCATTATGGGGTATTGTGTGTAGTTTGATGGGGAAAAAGTCAAGAGGTCTGAACACTTTCCAAATGCACTGTTTGGCCCAAATGGCACCCTATTCCCTATGTAGTGCACTTTTGTCAATACACCGTGGCATTTTCTACTGTCTGTCTACATGACACTGAGATCATTCTCTCTGTCTCTGTCAGTCAGTCAGCCAGTCTCAGGAGATAGGCAGTGGCTGATTAGGCCATGACTTCGGCCCGAAATGGCACCCTATGGGCCCTGGTCAAAAGAAGTCCCTCCCCCCAGAAATACGTTATTTACATAAGTATTCAGACTCTTTGCTATGAGACCCAAAATGAAGCTCCAGTACATCATGTCTCCATTGATCATCCTTGGAGATGTTTCTACAACTTGGAGTCCACCTGTAGTAAACGTGATTGGACATGATTTGGAAAGGCACACACCTGTCTATATAAAGGTCCCACAGCACTGTCAGAGCAAAAACCAAGCCATGATGTCAAAGGAATTGTCCGTAGAGCTCCAAGACAGGATTTGAACAAGGCACAGATCTGGGGAAGGGTAAAAAAACATTTCTGCAGCATTGAAGGTCCCCAAGAACACAGTGGCCTCCTTCATTCCTAAATTGATCCTAAATTGAAGAAGTTTGGAACCTCCAAGACTCGTCCTAGAGCTGGCAGATGGTCACTCTGACAGAGCTCCAGAGTTCCTCTGTGGAGATGGGAGAATCTTCCAGAAGGACAACCATCGCTGCAGCCGTCCACCAATCAGGCCTTTGTGGCAGAGTGGCCAGACGGAAGCCACTCCTCAGTAAAAAAGGCACATGACAGCCTGCTTGGAGTTTGCCAAAAGACACCTAAGGACTCTCGGACCAGATTCTCTGGTCTGATGAAACCAAGATTTAACTCACTGGCCTGAATGCCAAGCATCATGTCTGGAGTAAACCTGGCACCATCCCTAAAGACTGGGAGACTAGTCAGGATCGAGGGAAAGATGAAAGGAGAAAAGTAGAGAGAGATCCTTGATGAAAACCTGCTCCAGAGCTCTCAGGAGCTCAGACTGGGGCAAAGGTTCACCTTCCAACAGGACAACGACCCTAAGCACACAGCCAAGACAACGCAGGAGTGGCTTCAGGACAAGTCTCTGAATGTCCTTGAGTGGCCCAGCCAGAGCCCGGACTTGAACCCGATTGAACATCTCTGGAGAGTCCTGAAAACAGCTGTGCAGCGACACTCCCCATACAACCTGACAGAGATGAGAGGATCTGCAGAGAACAATGGGAGAAACTCCCCAAATACAGGTGTGCCAAGCTTGGCACAGGGCCCATATGGATCAGGTTATAAGTAGTGTACTACAAGCCTCTAGCTTCATAGCCAAGAAGAGTTGAGGCTGTAATCGCTGCCAAAGGTGGTACAACAAAGTACTGAGTAAAGGGTCTGAATACTTATGTAAATGTGATATTTCTGTTTTGTGTGTGTTTAAAAAAATTAAAAATAATATGCAAACATTTCTAAAAACCTGTTTTGGGTTCGTCATTATGGGTATTGTGATGTCATTATGGGGTATTGTGATGTCATTATGGGGTATTGTGTGTAGAATGCAAACCTGTTTTTGGTTTGTCATTATGGGGTATTGTGTGTAGAATGCAAACCTGTTTTGGGGTCGTCATTATGGGGTATTGTGGTGTCATTATGGGGTATTGTGATGTCATTATGGGGTATTGTGATGTCATTATGGGGTATTGTGATGTCATTATGGGGTATTGTGTGTGGAATAAAACCCTGTTTTTGGGTCGTCATTATGGGGTATTGTGTGTAGAATGAAAACCTGTTTTTGGTTCGTCATTATGGGGTATTGTGTGTAGAATAAAAACCTGTTTTTGGGTCGTCATTATGGGGTATTGTGTGTAGAATTAAAAACCTGTTTTGGGGTCGTCATTATGGGGTATTGTGGTGTCATTATGGGGTATTGTGTGTAGAATGAAAACCTGTTTTTGGGTCGTCATTATGGGGTATTGTGTGTAGAATTAAAAACCTGTTTTGGGGTCGTCATTATGGGGTATTGTGTGTAGAATGAAAACCTGTTTTGGGTTCGTCATTATGGGGTATTGTGATGTCATTATGGGGTATTGTGATGTCATTATGGGGTATTGTGTGTAGAATGAAAACCTGTTTTGGGTTCGTCATTATGGGGTATTGTGATGTCATTATGGGGTATTGTGATGTCATTATGGGGTATTGTGTGTAGAATGATGAGGGGAAAAACCCAATGAAGTCCATTTTAGAATAAGGCTGTAAGGTAACCATCTGTGGGAAAAGGGGGTCTGAATACTTTCTGACTGTTTCTCTTCTGTCTCCGAGGCCTCTGGGAGCCAAGGAGGAGGGTTGAACAGACACATTCTATAGACACAACACAGTGTCACTATCAATGTTCTGATGCTCTGCAGGACGGCTGGGGGCATTTACATAACCCTGTCTAATCATTGCTGTTGACAAGACTCCAGGAAGAAGGACAAATGTGTGTGTGTGTGTGTGTGTGTGTGTGTGTGTGTGTGTGTGTGTGTGTGTGTGTGTGTGTGTGTGTTCTAGCTGCTACAGTATCCTAGTAATGAGTGTCTTTGAGCTGACAGACAGAGCTAGCCAAGTGCACTCGGTGGTAGATATTTCCCTCCTGCATGACATGCCAAGCAAGCAGAGGGCAGCAGAACATCTCTCTGAGGGCAGCAGGACATCTCTCTGAGGGCAGGACAGGGGGAAGTGAATGTAGCTGAGCAGACTGTGACAGCAGGACATCTCTCTGAGGGCAGGACAGGGGGAAGTGAATGTAGCTGAGCAGACTGTGACAGCAGGACATCTCTCTGAGGGCAGGACAGGGGGAAGTGAATGTAGCTGAGCTGAGCAGACTGTGACAGCAGGACATCTCTCTGAGGGCAGGACAGGGGGAAGTGAATGTAGCTGAGCTGAGCAGACTGTGACAGCAGGACATCTCTCTGAGGACAGACAACAGCACTGACAGGGGGGACAGACAACAGCACTGACAGGGGGGGGGGAACAACAGCACTGACAGGGGGGCAGACAACATCACTGATGGGGGGGGACAGACAACAGCACTGACAGGGGGACAGGACAGACAACAGTACTGACAGGGGGGGGACAGACAACATCACTGATGGGGGGGGACAGACAACAGCACTGACAGGGGGGGGGGACAGACAACAGTACTGACTGAGGGGGACAGACAACAGCACTGACAGGGGGGGGACAGACAACAGCACTGACAGGGGGGGGGACAGACAACAGCACTGACAGGGGGGACAGACAACAGCACTGACAGGGGGGACAGACAACAGCACTGACAACAGCACTGACAGGGGGGACAGACAACAGCACTGACAGGGGGGGACAGACAACAGCACTGACAGGGGGGGGACAGACAACTGACAGCACTGACAGGGGGGGGGACAGACAACAGCACTGACAGGGGGGGGACAGACAACAGCACTGACAGGGGAGGGACAGACAACAGTGTTGTGTGACACACACACACACACACACACAGGAGAATGCTCCCTGCCTCCACCACACTATAATAAAGCCCAATAGAGCCCTCTGCTGGCCAACAGTAGAGTGCTTTGATGTCCTGCCTGAAGAGGGATTTACAGTTCTGATTTTTTAGGAAATTTACCATAATTGCTGAGATTTACCTCGTCTGTTAAACAACTGTCAAAAAAAAGTTGTAAATGACTGAAAACTGACCACTTAAAATGTACAACAATTTACAGTAAAGGTAATCAATGTAAAAACCACTGTTGTGTTCTCTCTCAAGCTCCACTGTACCTGAGGGAACGTTCATTGGAGAGGTGGTCAGGAGAAGTTCAGAAGGCCAGCGGAGGTGTAGAAACCAGTGCAGTCGGTAGAATACCTCTGGGAAATCTGGACCGCACTCAGATCAAACTCCCCAAAATGGTACGACCCAAAGCTCTACGTTAAGAACAAGACAAGAGAGTTAGAACAATACTGTTAATCTGAGTGTTATTGTGTGTCCCAAATGACACACTGTTCCCTATAGTAGTGCACTACTTTTGAACAGAAGAAGTGCACTCGATAGTGAATAGGGAGCCATTTGCGACACACCCTAGGAAACCACTACTAATATTGTTATGTGAATCTCCTGTTTACACTTGACGTAGTTCTACATGTCCACGTTGTGAACTGGACCAGAGTTTTGATGGAGGTTCTGGTTATATACAGTGCCTTGCGAAAGTATTTGGCCCCCTTGAACTTTGCGACCTTTTTCCACATTTCAGGCTTCAAACATAAAGATATAAAACTGTATTTTTTTGTGAAGAATCAACAACAAGTGGGACACAATCATGAAGTGGAACGACATTTATTGGATATTTCAAACTTTTTTAACAAATCAAAAACGGAAAAATTGGGCGTGCAAAAAGGGCGGCAACCTCTCAATCTCAGTTATGAACAAATTCGTATTTACAATGACGGTCTACACCGGCCAAACCCGGACGGCGTTGGGCCAAATGTGCGCCGCCAAATGTGCGCCTCCCTATGGGACTCCCAATCACGGCCGGTTGTGATACAGCCTGGAATCGAACCAGGGTGTCTGTAGTGACGCCTCTAGCACTGAGATGCAGTGCATTAGACAGCTGTGCCACTCGGGAGCCCAAAATGAACAGAACGGTCCCCATTCAAGTGAATTATTCATTTGTTCGATTCATAATATTTATATGTACTTAATCCTATCCAATAGGCTGAATCCAGATAGATAGCGTTGGAAAAACTGGGCCCAGGACTAGAGCACTGCTCCATTCAGACAGGCCACACCAGGAATATACTATTGTAGTTCTTACATTTTACCACCAGAGGGCAGCTAATCCACATGAAACAGAGCCAGAGGTATTGTTGCATCACCTACCTGACTGGCTACCATCTTGCTGACTGAATGGGCTGTCTACCATCTTACTGACTGAATGAACTGTCTACCATCTTGCCGACTGAATGGGCTGTCTATCATCTTACTGACTGAATGGGCTGTCCACCATCTTACTGACTGAATGGGCTGTCCACCATCTTACTGACTGAATGAACTGTCCACCATCTTACTGACTGAATGGGCTACCTATCATCTTACTGACTGAATGAACTGTCCACCATCTTACTGACTGAATGAACTGTCTACCATCTTACTGACTGAATGAACTGACTACCATCTTACTGACTGAATGAACTGTCTACCATCTTGAATGAACTGACTACCATCTTACTGACTGAATGAACTACCTACCATCTTACTGACTGAATTAACTGTCTACCATCTTACTGACTGAATGAACTGACTACAATCTTACTGACTGAATGAACTGTCTACCATCTTGAATGAACTGACTACCATCTTACTGACTGAATGAACTGTCTACCATCTTACTGACTGAATGAACTGTCTACCATCTTACTGACTGAATGAACTGACTACCATCTTACTGACTGAATGAACTGTCTACCATCTTACTGACTGAATGAACTGTCTACCATCTTGAATGAACTGACTACCATCTTACTGACTGAATGAACTGTCTACCATCTTACTGACTGAATGAACTGACTACAATCTTACTGACTGAATGAACTGTCTACCATCTTGAATGAACTGTCTACCATCTTACTGACTGAATGAACTGTCTACCATCTTAATGACTGAATGAACTACCTATCATCTTACTGACTGAATGAACTGTCGACCATCTTACTGTCTGAATGAACTGACTACCATCTTACTGACTGAATGAACTGCCGACCATCTTACTGACTGAATTAACTGTCTACCATCTTACTGACTGAATGAACTGACTACAATCTTACTGACTGAATGAACTGTCTACCATCTTGAATGAACTGTCTACCATCTTACTGACTGAATGAACTGTCTACCATCTTAATGACTGAATGAACTACCTATCATCTTACTGACTGAATGAACTGTCTACCATCTTACTGACTGAATGAACTGACTACCATCTTACTGACTGAATGAACTGTCTACCATCTTACTGACTGAATGAACTGTCTACCATCTTACTGACTGAATGAACTGTCTACCATCTTACTGACTGAATGAACTGTCTACCATCTTACTGACTGAATGAACTGTCTACCATCTTACTGACTGAATGAACTGTCTACCATCTTACTGACTGAATGAACTGTCTACCATCTTACTGATTGAAATAACTGACTACCATCTTACTGACTGAATGAACTGACTACCATCTTACTGACTGAATGAACTACCTACCATCTTACTGACTGAATGAACTGACTACCATCTTACTGACTGAATGAACTGACTACCATCTTACTGACTGAATGAACTGCTCACCATTTTACTGACTGAGTGAGTGAGTCTGCTAAATCTTACTGCATTATGTAAGCCCCGGGAGGCTTTATGGGTTCCTGGAATGTTCCTATTGCTTCTGTGAATAGTCGTTCCACCCAAAATATTATGGGAGTAATAGTCAAGAATAAAGATAACCGACAAAAACATACTATTGCTCTATATAGGAGAGAAATTATATCCTATGAGACAGACCTAAAGGTTGTATTGTTCCACAGACAACAGGCAGGTAAAAAGGTACCACCAGGATGTTTATTTGTTTGATGGATGTCATAAGGTGAAAGCACCAATTTGTAAGTCGCTCTGGATAAGAGCGTCTGCTAAATGACTTAAATGTAAAATGTAAATGTGTTGTTTGACCTCTGACCTTTAATATGTTCCTGGCATCGAAGGCCTCCCGCTCCTTCATGTTCTGCTGCCTTCCTCCTCCGGCTTCGGCTGGAAAACACACAACAAAAGATAGGTAAACCCTGAGCACCGTGGGTAAACCCTGAGCACCGCGGGTAAACCCAGAGCACCGCGGGTAAACCCAGAGCACCGCGGGTAAACCCTGAGCACCGCGGGTAAACCCAGAGCACCGCGGGTAAACCCTGAGCACCGCGGGTAAACCCTGAGCACCGCGGGTAAACCCTGAGCACCGTGGGTAAACCCTGAGCACGGCGGGTAAACCCTGAGCACGGCGGGTAAACCCAGAGCACGGCGGGTAAACCCAGAGCACGGCGGGTAAACCCTGATACTGAGAGCGTTGTCGTTTCCAAAATATATATATTTGGGTGTTTTTGTAGTCTTTGTTGGTTGTTTTATCTGTGCCTCTGCAACTGCACAACGAGCATGAGGAAGTCTATCGCTGGCGGGGTATATTTCCTCACAACCAAGTCAAAAAAGGTGTCTGGACACTTAGAACACTTAGAACACGACATTTACATCCAAAATACAGATTTGGTTAACAAAAAAGGTGAACTTTGAAAAAAGGTCCTTTGACCCTAATGAACAAAACACACATCTAGTGTATTAGGTGGACAACTCTGTTTGTAACATCTAAAAATGTGTGTTAACGAGGTTTAGTGGAGTTCAACGTCAACCACACCGTTTATTACAACACTGTTCAAACCAGGTGGATATCCCTATGAACTGTTCTGGGAGATATTTAGGATCATTACTCTCGCTCTGAAAAACAATCAACAGTAAACAGATGACAGCCTTACCACCACCACCACCCTGATTGGTCAATGTCCCTGTCTGTTATGTAACAGCTGTGATTCTAACAACATAATGCTGACCATTCATCTGGTATGCAGCAGTGACGTACCTAAAACACTGCATTCTGAGCAATTCAGAGCTATTCTGAGCTAGTCAACAACAAGCGCAGAACCAGCAGTAACCTTCCCTCCCTCCCTCTCTCTCTCTCTCTTTGGCCACAACTCTGTTTGTGTGCAACAGGGCAGAGTGTTTTCCAACAGCAGTGACAAGGGGTTTCATTCAGTTGGCCGTGGATCAAGTCCAGCCCTAGTTCTTTCACGCATGAGTTTACACAGGGCTGGCCAGCTGAGAGACTGGCCAACAACCCAGGGCTGGCCAGCTGAGAGACTGGCCAACAACTCAGGGCTGGCCAGCTGAAAGTGTACAAGAGCACAGGACAAAGGGAGGAGTCTGTCCAAGAGCACAGGACAAAGGGAGGAGTCTGTCCAAGAGCACAGGACAAAGGGAGGGGTCTGTCCAAGAGCACAGGACAAAGGGAGGGGTCTGTCCAAGAGCACAGGACAAAGGGAGGGGTCTGTCCAAGAGCACAGGACAAAGGGAGGGGTCTGTCCAAGAGCACAGGACAAAGGGAGGGGTCTGTCCAAGAGCACAGGACAAAGGGAGGGGTCTGTCCCAAGAGCATAGGACAAAGGGAGGAGTCTGTCCCAAGAGCACAGGACAAAGGGAGGGGTCTGTCCAAGAGCACAGGACAAAGGGAGGGGTCTGTCCAAGAGCACAGGACAAAGGGAGGGGTCTGTCCAAGAGCACAGGACAAAGGGAGGGGTCTGTCCAAGAGCACAGGACAAAGGGAGGGGTCTGTCCAAGAGCACAGGACAAAGGGAGGGGTCTGTCCCAAGAGCACAGGACAAAGGGAGGAGTCTGTCCCAAGAGCGTCCAATAAAACTCTGTTTACTACTTCAGGAACAGGGACTGGGGCGCTCCTCTTTTCAGTTCCCTACAGCTAGCGACTGGAACGAGCTGCAACAAACACTGAAACTGGACAGTTTTATCTCTTCATTCAAAGACTCAATCTTGGACACTCTCACTGACAGTTGTGGCTGCTTTGTGTGATATATTGTTGTCTCTACCTTCTTGCCCTTTGTGTTGTCTGTGCACAATAATGTTTGTACCATGTTGTGCTGCTACCATGTTGTGCTGCTGCCATGTTGTGCTGCTGCCATGCTGTGCTGCTGCCATGCTGTGCTGCTACCATGTTGTGCTGCTACCATGTTGTGCTGCTACCATGTTGTGCTGCTGCCATGTTGTGCTGCTACCATGTTGTGCTGCTACCATGTTGTGCTGCTACCATGTTGTGCTGCTGCCATGTTGTGCTGCTACCATGTTGTGCTGCTACCATGTTGTGCTGCTACCATGTTGTGCTGCTACCATGTTGTGCTGCTACCATGTTGTGCTGCTGCCATGTTGTGCTGCTACCATGTTGTGCTGCTACCATGTTGTGCTGCTACCATGTTGTGCTGCTACCATGTTGTTATCATGTGTTGCTGACAAAAATAAAAAAAATAAAAAATATTTTTATAAACATTTTATTATTTAATTTAATATATTTTTAATCCCAGGCCCCCGTCCTCGCAGGAGGCCTTTTGCCTTTTGGTAGGCCGTCATTGTAAATAAGCATTTGTTCTTAACTGACTTGCCTAGTTAAATAAAGGTTAAATAAAATACATTTAAAAACATTTTAAATCTAGGGGTTGTTATTGTTGTTATGGTTGTTGCTACATCCGTGTTGTTGACATGGGGTGGTGTGTTCAGGTGTCAGTTTGTTTCACTAATGTGATTATGCTGTGACTCTGTGTCCAGTGACTGACTTAATGTCCATCTTTATTCTGACTGGCTGTGTCCAGTGACTGACTTAATGTCCATCTTTATGCTGTGACTCTGTGTCCAGTGACTGACTTAATGTCCATCTTTATTCTGACTGGCTGTGTCCAGTGACTGACTTAATGTCCATCTTTATTCTGACTGGCTGTGTCCAGTGACTGACTTAATGTCCATCTTTATGCTGTGACTCTGTGTCCAGTGACTGACTTAATGTCCATCTTTATGCTGACTGACTCAGTGTTCAGTGACTGACTTAATGTCCATCTTTATGCTGACTGACTGTGTCCAGTGACTGACTTAATGTCCATCTTTCTGAGTGGGAGGAGAATTAGGGAAACAGGCTCACATTATCAGGAGGATACTCTGGGTCAGTTTTAGACAGTGGAAAGCCTGCTTTGAGAGAGCAGTGACACTTATTTTGCATTTTCATTTCAAGTACATGTGTGTGTGTGTGTGTGTGTGTGTGTGTGTGTGTGTGTGTGTGTGTACTCTAGTAAGTGTCCTTGTTTTCAAGACGAAGCTCCAATACACATACCTAAAACACACATCAGTGATGGCCATAGACAAAAACCACTTTCTTCATCCTACCTGAAGCATCCTTCCTGAACAGAGTGTTCATCACTGTGCCGTGCAGTTTCACTCTGTCCCATTCTCTGACCATCAGCCCCGAGGAAACAAAGTGGTCCACCAGCCGCTCCACAATGGTCTGCAGCCTGCACAGCAGACAGTCAACACAAGAGTTAGTTGTTGTTACCTGGGAGCAACCCTCTCACACTGTTGACATCCTAACGATGAACATCATTTTAATGTACTAATTGTCACTCAAATCTGTCATTAAAAAAAGTAAACTGTAAAAATACTAATTATACTACATGGTATTTACAGTGCATTCGTTAAGTATTCAGACTTTTTCCACATTTTGTTACGTTGCAGACTTATTCTAAAATTGACTAAATACACCATAATGACATCACAATACCCCATAATGACATCACAATACCCCATAATGACATCACAATACACCATAATGACATCACAATACACCATAATGACAAAGAAAAAACTGTTTTTTTTTTTATGTTTGCAAATGTATTAAAAACATAAAACTGAAATATCACATTTACATAAGTACACAGACCCTTTACTCAGAACTCTGTTGAAGCACCTTTGGCAGCGATTACAGCTTCAACTCTTCTTGGGTATGACGCTACAAGCTTGGCACACCTGTATTTGGGAAGTTCCCCAGGACTCCCATTCTTCTCGGCAGATCCTCTCGTCTCTGTCAGGTTGGATGGGGAGTGTCGCTGCACAGCTATTTTCAGGTCTCTCTAGAGATCAATCGATCAGGTTCAAGTCCAGGCTCTGGCTGAGCCACTCAAGGACATTCTGTCATGCACTGACAACTGTAGGACCTTATATAGACAGGTGTGTGCCTTTCCAAATCATGTCCAATCAATTGAATTTACCACAGGTGAACTTCAATTCATTTTTAGAAACGTATCAAGGATGATCAATAGAAACAGGATGCACCTGAGCTCAATTTCAAGTCTCATAGCAAAGGATCTGAACACTTATGTAAATAACATATTTCAGTTTTTTATTTTTAATACATCTGCAAATAATTTTAAAAATCCGTTTTTGCTTTGTCATTATGGTGTATTGTGATGTCATTATGGTGTATTGTGATGTCATTATGGGGTATTGTGATGTCATTATGGTGTATTGTGATGTCATTATGGGGTATTGTGATGTCATTATGGGGTATTGTGATGTCATTATGGTGTATTGTGATGTCATTATGGGGTATTGTGATGTCATTATGGGGTATTGTGATGTCATTATGGTGTATTGTGATGTCATTATGGGGTATTGTGATGTCATTATGGGGTATTGTGATGTCATTATGGGGTATTGTGATGTCATTATGGGGTATTGTGATGTCATTATGGTGTATTGTGATGTCATTATGGGGTATTGTGATGTCATTATGGGGTATTGTGATGTCATTATGGTGTATTGTGATGTCATTATGGGGTATTGTGATGTCATTATGGTGCATTGTGATGTCATTATGGGGTATTGTGATGTCATTATGGGGTATTGTGATGTCATTATGGGGTATTGTGATGTCATTATGGGGTATTGTGATGTCATTATGGGGTATTGTGTGTAGAATGCAGAGGTTTTTTGTTGGATTTAATCCATTTTAGAATAAGGCTGTGTCAAGGGGTCTGAATACTGAATACTTTCCCAAAGGCACTGTATATAATGCTTTTCAAGGAGCCAGAGTCACTGTGGTACAAACTGTGGTTAAAGAAAGAGACATGAGAGTATCCAGGAACCAGACTCTTACTTGTCTGAACCATCTTTCACTTGGACCTTGGCATACAGGACATCCACCATGGCTGGGTCATCGTTCATGTACTCAATCCCTGTCACCTCCAGCAGGAGAGGCTTCCCTTCTGTTATGGTCCTGAAACATGACGTGGGTTACATGACAGAACATGTGTTACACGACATAACATAACGTGGGTTACATGACATAACATGTGTTACACGACATAACATAACGTGGGTTACATGACAGAACATGACATAACATGACGTGGGTTACATGACAGAACATGACATAACATGACGTGGGTTACATGACAGAACATGACATAACATGTGTTACACGACATAACATAACGTGGGTTACATGACAGAAAATGTGTTACACATGACATAACATAATGTGGGTTACATGACAGAACATGACATGACGTGGGTTACATGACAGAACATGACGTGGGTTACATGACAGAACATGACATAACATGTGTTACACGACATAACATAACGTGGGTTACATGACAGAACATGACATAACGTGGGTTACATGACAGAACATAACATGTGTGTTACACACGACATAACATAACACGTGTGTTACACATGACATAACACGTGTGTTACATGACATAACATGTGTTACATAACATAACATAATGTGTGTTACATGACATGACATAATGTGCTACTTGACATAACATGTGTTACATGACATACCGCGTGTTACATGACATAATGTGTGTTACATGACATACCGTGTGTTATATGACATACCGTGTGTTACATGACATAATGTGTGTTACATGACATACCGTGTGTTACATGACATACCGTGTGTTACATGACGTGTTACATGACATGACGTGTTACTACATGACATACCGTGTGTTACATGACATAACATGTGTGTTACATAACATGAGTTACATAACATAATGTGTGTTACATGACATAACATGTGTTCCTGGCTCCAACTCATATTTCTATACAATCCCTACAATCTAGATAGGGATAGTCCCTCCCTGTTCCAGTGTGTTTTCATCTGTTTGATTCCTAATGAACATGACCCAGTCAGTCAGTACGTACTTGATAAAGTCCTGACAGTGCTGGAGTTGTTTACATGCCTGGGCCACTTCCTGGTCGTTCAGCAGAGCCAGGGTGCCGACTGTTAGATGGAGCTTAGCAGGGTTCTGGAAGATGCTTCCATCTACTCCGTGGTCCTTAACAAGAGAGGAGAGAGACCTGCGATGAACTGACCGCACAGAGAAACACTGTAGGGTGAAGTTGCCCTTAGACACCGATCTTAGGTCCGTTTTGCATTTCCTCCACTAATGGTTGAGATTAGTATTGGAGGAAGAGGAAGCTGATCCTAGATCTGCACAATTTAACCCTTAGAACCAGACAACCAGAGAAACTAAAACAGGGATCCAAGATCTCTGATAGCTATTCAGTCAATAGAAACATGAATGGAATATAGTCAATATTATGCACAATTTTACAGATTGTCATCGCTCCCATCCGCCACGCACGCACTCACTGACACACACACACACACACACACACACACACACACACACACACTTCCTTACCTGAGAACACTGCTCCAACACCTCCTCTTTAAACCTCAGGAATCCATCCTGAACCTGAGGGTGGTTAAGAGCGAACGACAGGAAGTGGGTGAACGGCTGCTTCTTGCGAAAGCTCTGCACCAGGAGCTCGACACGAGTCACGGCAGAGGACACCGCGGCCTTCTGGGAGCCAGTGATCACTGGAACAATGCGAGACCGTTATTGTGTGACTGTAAATGTGAGACTTTTATTTTTGATATCCCATGATTCTAGCCCTTAGGAGAAGAGCAGAGGTTCATGGATAATGTCTTGAGTTTTGTGTGGTTGCTGGAACCACGTTCTTGGCTGACTTTTATTACTAAACTCATTAATATGCGTTATCCAGACAGAAAAAAGAAATGGGCAAAAGAACATTTAGATTTAGAGCAATAAAGAAATGGAATAAATTAACTGAGCAAACTAGAAACCTTTCAATATATAAGTTTAAACATTATTTAAAAACAATTTAAATATAGTAGATGAAGAATCAATATATTTTTAGATTGAGTATTTACTGGGTCATTATGCTAGTGTATTATGTATGTTTGTAATAGTGTGTTATATGTCAAAGTGTGTTTGTATTATAAATTGTATTTTAATTTTAAGGACTCTTGGAAGATTAGTCCAAATGGGGACTAAAAGAGATCCTAATAAAATCAAATACAATTATTAATATGAGTTGACTGCTGACAGAAAACCACTGAAATTCCCAGAGGTAGAGAAAGGAGAGTTTTGCCAGACTGGTCCCAGATCTGTTTGTGCTTGCATAGTGAACTCCTATAGTCATTGTTTAAAACATTTTTATTTTTTTAATTTTACTAGGCAAGTCAGTTAAGAACTAAATCTTATTTTCAATGACGGCCTAGGAACAGTGGGTTAACTGCCTGTTCAGGGGCAGAACGACAGATTTGTACCTTGTCAGCTCGGGGATTCGAACTTGCAACCTACTAGTCCAACACTCTAACCACTAGGCTACCCTGCCGCCTAGGGTAGCCTAGTTAATCACTTGCCTAGTTAAATAAAGGTTAAATAAAATAAAAACATTGTTGTTGCACCAGTATGTTTACTATAGACCTCTGGTTTGGGCTGGTCTCCAAGCTCTGGTCCAGAGCGTTACGTATGGCCTGACCCTTCTTCAAGAAGGCTGAAAGAGGGCTCAAGCTCTGGTCCAGGGTGTTACGTGAGGCCTGACCCTTCTTCAAGAAGGCTGAAAGAGGGCTCAAGCTCTGGTCCAGGGTGTTACGTGAGGCCTGACCCTTCTTCAAGAAGGCTGAAAGAGGGCTCAAGCTCTGGTCCAGGGCGTTACGTACGGCCTGACCCTTCTTCAAGAAGGCTGAAAGAGGGCTCAAGCTCTGGTCCAGGGTGTTACGTACGGCCTGACCCTTCTTCAAGAAGGCTGAAAGAGGGCTCTCAGCTAATAAAACGCCACTCACCGATCTGTCCTTCCACTCCTTGTTTTGGAATGTGGATGTCTGTCTTTGTGTCTGCCTCGAGTCTTCTACGCGTCTCTCCTTTCCTTCCGATGATGTATCTGTTAAAACAACAACAACACACTTCTCTGGTTAGTACACCGTATCCTTGATTTTCATTGAAGATGTACACATAGCCCTAATGAAACACACACACACACACCTAATTTGCCTAAAATATTACGCTGTTACCATGGTTACCTGATATTTAAATGTGACGGTAGGAAGTGGAGATAAACACAGAGGATTATTAACCAGACATTATGGGGCGTCGGTCTGTTTGACTCTGTCAGCTTGTATTCCTGCTACACTACATGGCCAAAAGTATGTGGACACCTGTTCAAACATCTCATTCCAAAATCATGGGCATTAATATAGAGTTGGTCCCCCCCCTTTGCTGCTATAACAGCCTCCACTCTTCTGGGAAGGCTTTCCACTAGATGTTGGAACATTGTTGTGGGGGCATGCTTCCATTCAGCCACAAGAGCATTAGTGAGGTCGGGCACGGATGTTGGGTGATTAGTCCTGGCTCGCAGTCGGCGTTCCAATTCATCCCTAAAGTGTTCGATGGGGTTGAGGGCTCTGTGCAGGCCAGTCAAGTTCTTCCACACCAATCTCGATAAAACATTTCTTTATGGACCTCTCTTTGTGCACAGGGGCATTGTCATGCTGAAACAGGAAAGGGCCTTCCCCAAACTGTTGCCACAAAGTTGAAGCACAGAATGGTCTAGAATGGCATTGTATGGTGTAGCATTAAGATTTCCCTTCACTGGAACTAAGGGGCCTAGCCCGAACCATGAAAAACAGCCCCAGACTATCACTCCTCCTCCACCAAATTTTGCAGTTGGCATTATACATTGGGGCAGGTAGTGTTCTCCTGGCATCCGCCAAACCCAGATTCGTCCGTCAGACTGCCAGATGGTGAAGCGTGATTCATCCCTCCAGAGAACACGTTTCCACTGCTCCAGAGTCTAATGGCAGTGAGCTTTACACCCATCCAGCTGATGCTTGGCATTGCAACTTTAGGCTTGTGTGCGGCTGCTCGGCCACGGAAACGCATTTCATGAAGCTCCCGAACAGTTCTTGTGCTGACGTTGCTTCCAGAGGCAGTTTGGAAGTCGGTAGTGAGTGTTGCAACCGAGGACAGACGATTTTTATGCGATACGTGCTTCAGCACTAGGCGGTCCCGTTCTGTGAGCTTGTGTGGCCTACCACTTCGCGGTTGAGCCGTTGCTGCTCCTAGACATTTCCACTTCACATTAACAGCACTTACTGTCGACAGGGGAAGCTCTAGCAGGGCAGAAATTTGACAAACTGACTTGTTAGAAGGTAGCATCCTATGACGGTGCCACGTTGAAAGTCACTGAGCTCTTCAGGAAGGCCATTCTACTGCCAATGTTTGTCTGTGGAGATTGCATGGCTGTGTGCTCGATTTTATACACCTGTCAACAACGGGTGTGGCTGAAATAGCCTAATCCTCTAATTTGAAGGGGTGTCCACATATCTGCTGACGTTGCTTCCAGAGACAGTTTGGAGGGGTGTCCACATACTGTTGTAGATATAGTGTATGTGAAATGAGCACGGGCAAAGTGTGTATGTATTTTCAATCTTCTGATGCATGGCACGTAGCCAAACGTACCCAAACGTTGTCGCCTGAACCACGTTTCCTTCGCAATCAGCTGGAAGTGCTTGGTCTTACTGCAAATTAAAAGTCTGCAGCGTTCGGTCTCTGGTACGGTTACACTTGGCCATTGTTTACATATTGTGCTAAAATGTTTACGTCGCATACGATTTGCGTGAAGTATTGAAACTCCAAACCAACAGAACCATATACAGACCAGCGTACTGAATGTCTGGCTAAAAACACTTCCCTGTGGACAACGGGTCACAGAACCATATACAGACCAGCGTACTGAATGTCTGGCTAAAAACACTTCCCTGTGGACAACGGGTCACAGAACCATATACAGACCAGCGTACTGAATGTCTGGCTAAAAACACTTCCCTGTGGACAATGGGTCACAGAACCATATACAGACCAGCGTACTGAATGTCTGGCTAAAAACACTTCCCTGTGGACAACGGGTCACAGAACCATATACAGACCAGCGTACTGAATGTCTGGCTAAAAACACTTCCCTGTGGACAACGGGTCAAAGAACCATATACAGACCAGCGTACTGAATGTCTGGCTAAAAACACTTCCCAGTGGACAACGGGTCACAGAACCATATACAGACCAGCGTACTGAATGTCTGGCTAAAAACACTTCCCTGTAGACAACGGGTCTCAGAACCATATACAGACCAGCGTACTGAATGTCTGGCTAAAAACACTTCCCTGTGGACAACGGGTCACAGAACCATATACAGACCAGCGTACTGAATGTCTGGCTAAAAACACTTCCCTGTGGACAACGGGTCACAGAACCATATACAGACCAGCGTACTGAATGTCTGGCTAAAAACACTTCCCTGTGGACAACGGGTCACAGAACCATATACAGACCAGCGTACTGAATGTCTGGCTAAAAACACTTCCCTGTGGACAACGGGTCACAGAACCATATACAGACCAGCGTACTGAATGTCTGGCTAAAAACACTTCCCTGTGGACAACGGGTCACAGAACCATATACAGACCAGCGTACTGAATGTCTGGCTAAAAACACTTCCCTGTGGACAACGGGTCACAGAACCATATACAGACCAGCGTACTGAATGTCTGGCTAAAAACACTTCCCAGTGGACAACGGGTCACAGAACCATATACAGACCAGCGTACTGAATGTCTGGCTAAAAACACTTCCCAGTGGACAACGGGTCACAGAACCATATACAGACCAGCGTACTGAATGTCTGGCTAAAAACACTTCCCTGTGGACAACGGGTCACAGAACCATATACAGACCAGCGTACTGAATGTCTGGCTAAAAACACTTCCCAGTGGACAACGGGTCTCAGAACCATATACAGACCAGCGTACTGAATGTCTGGCTAAAAACACTTCCCTGTGGACAGCGGGTCACAGAACCATATACAGACCAGCGTACTGAATGTCTGGCTAAAAACACTTCCCTGTGGACAACGGGTCACAGAACCATATACAGACCAGCGTACTGAATGTCTGGCTAAAAACACTTCCCTGTGGACAGCGGGTCACAGAACCATATACAGACCAGCGTACTGAATGTCTGGCTAAAAACACTTCCCTGTGGACAGCGGGTAATGTAAATCCAAATGAGGTTTATTCAACATTTTGATCTGTAATGGGACGGTTGGGAAATGTTGAGCTCACGCGTTAGAGACGAGAGTGTGGGTCATCTAGTCCCGGATTCTAAAATGGACTAACAACCTCATATGCAGTCATCGACTCTTGAATTGCATCCCAAATGGCACCCTATTCCCTTAGGGCTCTGGTCAAAAGTAATGCACTATATAGGGGATAGGGTACCATTTAGGGCGCATGGCCTACATGGTGTTTGTAACTCACTTGTAAAGAACACTTGGGACATCAATGGCACAGCTGAAACCTTTGTCAGTCTGTTCTATGGAGTGGCTGTCACAGAACTCTTCTTCTTCGTCAAACTGTTCACTTGCTAATCAAAACAACAAAGTGCATTCGTGAGATTGGCAAGAACATTTTGGTGTTCCATAATAGGTGCAGCAGGGACAAATGGGAGAGGAGACAGCTACATTTAGAGGAGACAAGCATCCCACAACACAATGTGGTGGTCAATTGGTCAAGTCTCAGTAGAATAAAGTCAATAATCTGGTAGTACTGTACAGTATTGTAGCCATCTGTCTTATCTAGCTAGCTAGCTATAGTTAGCTGGGGGTGTAGGGAGCTAGCACCACTGAGGTATAATGGCTAGCACTGAGGACCTAGCTACCTGGTGGTCCCATGTAGGAGTCGTCCTCTTCCCCCTCTTCATACTGGTCTTCTTTGATGGTATTTCTTCTGTATACTCTTCCACTTATGTTGATCAATGATGGACGTAAGATTTCCATTGTAGCAGTTATCTTGAACAGTAAATAAAACGAGATATACTGTAGTGAATAGTAGCTGCCAACTACGTGTGGGCTCTTTGGCTGTTTTGCGACATACGGCAGTTTGACGTAAACTGATTACAGCTGATTACGTCGTCGCTGAACTCTAAACGGCATGGATAGACATTCCGCGCTCGCAACAAATTAATGATGCGCCGATATCAACATTTGAGTTATATATCGCCCAAGCCGTAAAGCGGGGGTTATTGTTGGGGTAGCTAACCAGAAACATAAACAAAAGCAGAAGTTAGCCTGCCGCTTTCTCCATCACCAGTGGTAAGGTTCATCACTTCAATAATAATCTGTTGTCTGATTTATTATGCGTAAAGTTTGCTTCAGTAGTAAATGCGCTATGCTTCATGTAGCTAGCTATGTCTGTCAGTTTATTATTCATACTGTTGTTAGCCTTGTGTTGTTAGCCAACGTTAGCTAGCTATGTCTGTCAGTTTATTATTCATACTGTTGTTAGCCTTGTGTTGTTAGCCAACGTTAGCTAGCTATGTCTGTCAGTTTATTATTCATACTGTTGTTAGCCTACGTGTTGTTAGCCAACGTTAGCTAGCTATGTCTGTCAGTTTATTATTCATACTGTTGTTAGCCTACGTGTTGTTAGCCAACGTTAGCTAGCTATGTCTGTCAGTTTATTATTCATACTGTTGTTAGCCTTGTGTTGTTAGCCAACGTTAGCTAGCTATGTCTGTCAGTTTATTATTCATACTGTTGTTAGCCTACGTGTTGTTAGCCAACGTTAGCTAGCTAGTCATGCTAATGTAATGACAAAGATTTGTATAGCGTGTTCTATCTGTGCTAATGCTGCTCAGCTAACGTGAGCTAAATTTACTTTGAATAAATATTGCTGGTCATTTAGCACTGTATTTATCCGCAATACACGACTCTGAACTTGGTGATCATGATTTTGCCGTTGTTGTTCCTCTTCCTCAGTTGGAATGGCAGCCTCCTCCTCATCCTCCTCTGCCGGAGGGGTTAGTGGGAGCTCCGTGACTGGCTCTGGATTCAGCGCGTCTGAACTCATCCCCCCGCGTAAGGTCCTCTACACTTATCCCAAAGGAGCCGGGGAGATGATGGAAGGTAGGCTTTCTTTGACACAGGCCAATCACCAGTGGCTTTGGAATATAGGTTCAGAACGTTGCAAGACATAAGACCGGCGATGAGGATTATTTTGTAGTTCTCGAAAACCATGTCTGTTCTGTATATTCTACCTGCAACATTCTGAACATTGTTATTGGCTCTGATTGCAATATTAATCGTGCTCATATCCCATATACAGTGATGTTGTGTGTTTCAGATGGATTAATGTTTCTGTGTGTGTGTGTGTGTGTGTGTGTGTGTTAGCTACTGTACATGTGTGTGTGGTTCTGAATACTTGCCCCTTCTGTACATCTGCCCAGCCACGCTTCTCTTACAACTATTCTATCTGGCGTCAAGTCAAGTGTAGCTTGTCTGGATTTTACCCACAAGATAAACAATGTGTCCCTGGAACTTTTCTCTGTTCCCGTAATGACCTAGCTACCATGCGTCATAGTTGGCTCTTCCTCCAGGAGGACGTGCGCTGCTACCAGCGACAGTCAATGCTCTGCCCCAACATCACCCCACAACGCGCATCGCCAGTGGCCCCACTTCCCTCACACCCAAATCAATCTGGCTTCAAGTCAAGTGTAGTTAGTGATCCTTTGATCTGGAGTTGGTGACCCATGATCCTTTTGAATCATAGTTGGATCTTCATCCAACAGAGGACGTACATGGTTACCAGCAAGCAGTCAGTGCTCTGCCAATGGGTCAGCCCACAACACCCACCACCAGTTTTGTCACATCACACAAGAGGATCTGCTTGTTTGAACCCGAAGGGCCATCTGGCTCCTTGCCCCTGCTTTGTGCATCCCAAATGACACCCTATTACCTATGTTGTGCACTAATTTTGACCAGAGCCTTATGTGCCAGAGTTGTACACTATATTAGGATAGGGTGCCCCATCCTTTGTTACCTCATAGACCCCAAATCAAACATTGTGTTGTGATGAATGTCTTAGTTTGGATCATTGTGCTGGAAAGCACTGGGTGTTCAGAGGACTAATGGGCTCACTGTTAAGTGGGACAGCAGTGAAGCGGGTGGCCAGGGTTGGGGTTCTTTTCCGCTTTGTTTTTGGGGCCTGTGCCATAGGGCGGCGCACAATTGGCCCAGCGTCATCCGGGTTAGGGGAGGGTTTGGCCGGGGTAGGTCGTCCTTGTAAATAAGAATTTGTTCTTAACTGACTTGCCTAGTTAAATAAAATAAAAATATATATTACAAAATTATTAAGAAACCCTATTCCCTATACCAGGGATCATCAACTAGATTCAGCCGCAGGACGATTTTTGTTTTTACTTGAGTGGATGGTCGGGGGCCTGAACATAATTAGAAATCATTTGTAGACTGCAAATTGACCTTAAGAAGACCAAACAGATTGTTTTAGTCAAATATTATATAAAACCTTGCTTAATTGTATACTGTATATGATCAGATGTGTCTCTCTATTCTGCATAGGAATACTTGGGAACAGATTTCGCAAAAAATGTAATCACTTGGAGCTGATGTTTTGATTATTTTGGCCAACATTGAAAATGGGGGGACCGAATTCGGTCCGTGGGCCGCCAGTTGAAGAACCTAATCCTACATTGTGCACTAATATCATATGGGCCATGGTCAACAGTAGTGCACTGTCTAGGGCCAAGGTCAACAGTAGTGCACTGTCTAGGGCCATGGTCAACAGTAGTGCACTGTCTAGGGCTGTGGTCAACAGTAGTGCACTGTCTAGGGCCGTGGTCAACAGTAGTGCACTGTCTAGGGCCGTGGTCAACAGTAGTGCACTGTCTAGGGTCATGGTCAACAGTAGTCCACTGTCTAGGGCCATGGTCAACAGTAGTGCACTGTCTAGGGCCATGGTCAACAGTAGTGCACTTTCTAGGGCCATGGTCAACAGTAGTGCACTGTCTAGGGCCATGGTCAACAGTGGTGCACTGTCTAGGGCCATGGTCAACATGTCTAGGGCCATGGTTAACAGTAGTGCACTGTCTAGGGCCATGGTTAACAGTAGTCCACTGTCTAGGGCCATGGTTAACAGTAGTCCACTGTCTAGGGCCATGGTTAACAGTAGTCCACTGTCTAGGGCCATGGATAACAGTAGTGCACTGTCTAGGGCCATGGTCAATAGTAGTGCACTGTCTAGGGCCATGGTCAACAGTAGTGCACTGTCTAGGGCCATTGTCAACATGTCTAGGGCCATGGTCAATAGTAGTGCACTGTCTAGGGCCATGGTCAATAGTAGTACACTGTCTAGGGTCATGGTCAACATGTCTAGGGCCATGGTCAATAGTAGTGCACTGTCTAGGGCCATGGTCAACAGTAGTGCACTGTCTAGGGCCATTGTCAACATGTCTAAGGCCATGGTCAATAGTAGTGCACTGTCTAGGGCCATGGTCAACAGTAGTGCACTGTCTAGGGCCATGGTTAACAGTAGTGCACTGTCTAGGGCCATGGTTAACAGTAGTGCACTGTCTAGGGCCATGGTCAACAGTAGTCCACTGTCTAAGGCCATGGTCAACAGTAGTGCACTGTCTAGGGCCATGGTCAACAGTAGTCCACTGTCTAGGGTCATGGTTAACAGTAGTGCACTGTCTAGGGCCATGGTCAACAGTAGTGCACTGTCTAGGGCCATGGTCAACAGTAGTGCACTGTCTAGGGCCATGGTCAACAGTAGTGCACTGTCTAGGGCCATGGTCAACAGTAGTGCACTGTCTAGGGCCATGGTCAACAGTAGTGCACTGTCTAGGGCCATGGTAGTGCAACTAGTAGTAGTGCACTGTCTAGTCTGGTCAGTAGTGCACTGTCTAGGGCCATGGTCAACAGTAGTGCACTGTCTAGGGCCGTGGTCAACAGTAGTGCACTGTCTAGGGCCATGGTCAACAGTAGTGCACTGTCTAGGGCCATGGTCAACAGTAGTGCACTGTCTAGGGAACAGAGTGCCATTTGTGACACATTGTGTGCTAGTTGATTATTTTTGGCTAGTCTTTTTATTCACCAGCAAACTGAACGGTGGCACATGTTGGCATAATGTGAGGAGTTATATCATGTTTTAGCCAACTCCTCTACTTACTTACTCAGTAATTACTGAGGATTGTGCTCGCCCAGAGGATTGGGTATTAAATAGTTTGTACCACAAAACCATATACTATAATACGTTATGTTATATAATAGATCTATAGCCTAATAGTTTAGTGTGTGTTTCTATGTGTGTCTGTTTCTGTGTGTGTCTGTTTCTATGTGTGTGTGTGTGTGTGTGTGTGCATGTGTGTGTGCGTGCTGGTTTGGGTTGTGATCCAGAAGGCATGTTTCCATTCTTGTTGTTTAAACTATCTCAGGACTAACTTGTCTACTACCACTACAGTATCTTGTAACATGTGCTAGTTGAGGAAAGCGTAACAGTAGTTGATGTGATATTGAACATGAACTCTTGTGTCTTCAGACGGCTCAGACAGATTTCTGTGTGAGTCTGTGTTCAGCTACCAGGTGGCGTCAACACTGAAACAGGTGAAGCACGGTAAGTCCATCAGTCTCTTCATTCAATTATTTTATTGCAGTTGTCTTTTAATTTTTTTTTTTTTTTATGCCTAATGTGCATCTCAAATGGCACCCTATTCCCTATATATAGTGGACTACTTTCAACCAGAGCCCTATGGGCCTGGTCAAAAGTAGCCCACTATATAGGGAATAGGGTGCTATTTAGGACGCATTTGTTGTTTAGGGGAAAATAACTCTGGTAACGGCTACAAACGAATGCAATGCTTTGATCTAACAGCATATTTCACTGATTTGGGTTTTTAGATCAACAGGTATCTAGAATGGAGAAACTGGCCAGTTTGGTTGAAGAGCTGGAAGCAGATGAGTGGCGTTACAAACCAATCGAACAGCTTTTGGGATTTACTCCGTCTTAAAGTCCAAATAAAGACCTGCTCAGTAGCCGCTAGCTGGTCACCACTGGAGGAACATGTTGACCGCAGAGCACTACTCTATTTCCAACACATTTGGGTTATTGTCATTTATTGTGTCATTCCCACAGGGAAGGATGTTCCTGCCTGTTATTGGCCAATGATTAGCTGAGGTCACTAACTGGAGGAAGGAACACCCTGATCCGAGAGAGATATTGTTGTGACCTACTTTATCACTGCAATGAATTATGAATTGAGTAATTAATCATGTTATAGTGGGGAAATTGATTGCATTCATGTTTTACTTAGTGTTTTTTTTAAATAAACGAAATAAGATGGAATGCTCTTCCTATGTATTAAAATGAAAACATGACAAACTTGGATTATCATTTATTAAATATTTAAATAAAAATATACAGAATCAATTGTATCCGAGTTATTTACAGTTTTATAACATTATTACAATGGATTATTTGTGGTCATCATAGTTGAAAACAATAGAACCAGGCTAATTGTATTACTGTAAATACCAAGGTCAATGAGACTGTAGGGCAACACAATAACATCTGCAGCAACAGCCAGGCTTGTTATTCTCCACACATTCTAAAGGGAGGGGACTGAACAGACTGATGTTCTGGATGACAGTACTAGTACGTCCATGTGTCGATGTCCTCAGAGCTGCTCTCAATATGCAGATACACACACACAATAACATCAGGCAGTCAGTCATTAAAGGACAAGGGGGAGAGAAGTAGGTTTTGTTAATAAAATCACCATTCTGTCTACACTACCAGGGCTGTAGGTGTTCTGTCTACACTACCAGGGCTGTAGGTGTTCTGTCTACACTACCAGGGCTGTAGGTGTTCTGTCTACACTACCAGGCTGTAGGTGTTCTGTCTACACTACCAGGCTGTAGGTGTTCTGTCTACACTACCAGGCTGTACACTACCAGGCTGTAGGTGTTCTGTCTACACTACCAGGCTGTAGGTGTTCTGTCTACACTACCAGGCTGTAGGTGTTCTGTCTACACTACCAGGCTGTAGGTGTTCTGTCTACACTACCAGGGCTGTAGGTGTTCTGTCTACACTACCAGGGCTGTAGGTGTTCTGTCTACACTACCAGGGCTGTAGGTGTTCTGTCTACTACCAGGGCTGTAGGTGTTCTGTCTAGGGCTGTAGGTGTTCTGTCTACACTACCAGGGCTGTAGGTGTTCTGTCTACACTACCAGGGCTGTAGGTGTTCTGTCTACACTACCAGGGCTGTAGGTGTTCTGTCTACACTACCAGGCTGTAGGTGTTCTGTCTACACTACCATGTTCTGTCTACACTACCAGGCTGTAGGTGTTCTGTCTACACTACCAGGCTGTAGGTGTTATGTCTACACTACCAGGCTGTATGTGTTCTGTCTACACTACCAGGGCTGTAGGTGTTCTGTCTACACTACCATGGCTGTAGGTGTTCTGTCTACACTATCATGTTCTGTCTACACTACCAGGCTGTAGGTGTTCTGTCTACACTACCAGGGCTGTAGGTGTTCTGTCTACACTACCAGGGCTGTAGGTGTTCTGTCTACACTATCATGTTCTGTCTACACTACCAGGCTGTAGGTATTCTGTCTACACTACCAGGGCTGTAGGTGTTCTGTCTACACTATCATGTTCTGTCTACACTACCAGGGCTGTAGGTATTCTGTCTACACTACCAGGGCTGTAGGTGTTCTGTCTACACTACCAGGGCTGTAGGTGTTCTGTCTACACTACCAGGCTGTAGGTGTTCTGTCTACACTACCAGGGCTGTAGGTGTTCTGTGTACACTACCAGGCTGTAGGTGTTCTGTCTACACTACCAGGCTGTAGGTGTTCTGTCTACACTACCAGGACTGTAGGTGTTCTGTCTACACTACCAGGCTGTAGGTGTTCTGTCTACACTACCAGGCTGTAGGTGTTCTGTCTACACTACCAGGGCTGTAGGTGTTCTGTCTACACTACCAGGGCTGTAGGTGTTCTGTCTACACTACCAGGGCTGTAGGTGTTCTGTCTACACTACCAGGGCTGTAGGTGTTCTGTCTACACTACCAGGCTGTAGGTGTTCTGTCTACACTACCAGGCTGTAGGTGTTCTGTCTACACTACCAGGCTGTAGGTGTTCTGTCTACACTACCAGGGCTGTAGGTGTTCTGTCTACACTACCAGGGCTGTAGGTGTTCTGTCTACACTACCAGGGCTGTAGGTGTTCTGTCTACACTACCAGGGCTGTATGTGTTCTGTCTACACTACCAGGCTGTAGGTGTTCTGTCTACACTACCAGGCTGTAGGTGTTCTGTCTACACTACCAGGGCTGTATGTGTTCTGTCTACACTACCAGGGACAGACTGTTTACCAGGAGTCTGATCAGTACAGTCCAGGGACAGACTGTTGTTTGCCAGGAGTCTGATCAGTACAGTCCAGGGACAGACTGTTGTTTACCAGGAGTCTGATCAGCAGGGTGCAATGTTACAGGATATTGGGATAGAAATGTATTGTGGAACTTCTATGTTGTCTGTAATGTCCAGTAGAATAGAGCATTTTAAAATGTCAGCTCTATGGCATTTCTCTCTGCGCTGTTCCTCCACAGTGTTTGTCTACTGAGCGTGGCCCTGGCAGAGAGCCAGTCTCTTTCACCCTGGTGTTTGGTGGCTCTTATTGAATCTGAAGTCAGGAAATGTGCTGTACTTGGTGATCACACCAGTGAATGAATGTTTTTCAGTTGAATGAGCTGTGGGGAAGCTCAGTGGTTGGTTGACTGTACAGAATGTACTGTACTAGTTTACAAACTGTTTTTTTTTTTAATAAAAGGGTGTGACTAACCGAGAGGAACACTTCTGGGTCCTAAAGTTAGTCCCGTTAAAACTTGTTTTTTAACCAAGCTCCTGTTTCTCTACACTTTGTGTCTCTTACTGTGTTAAAACTTGTTTTTTAACCAAGCTCCTGTTTCTCTACACTTTGTGTCTCTTACTTTGTTAAAACTTGTTTTTTAAGCTCCTGTTTCTCTACACTTTGTGTCTCTTGATGTGTTAAAACTAGTTTTTTAACCAAGCTCCTGTTCCTCTACACTTTGTGTCTCTTGATGTGTTAAAACTTGTTTTTTAACCAAGCTCCTGTTTCTCTACACTTTGTGTCTCTTGATGTGTTAAAACTAGTTTTTTAACCAAGCTCCTGTTTCTCTACACTTTGTGTCTCTTGATGTGTTAAAACTAGTTTTTTAAAAGCTTGTTTTTTTTGTGTCTCTTGAAAAACTTGTTTTTTAAGCTCCTGTTTCTCTACACTTTGTGTCTTTTACTTTGTTAAAACTTGTTTTTTAACCAAGCTCCTGTTTCTCTACACTTTGTGTCTCTTACTGTGTTAAAACTTGTTTTTTAACCAAGCTCCTGTTTCTCTACACTTTGTGTCTCTTACTGTGTTAAAACTTGTTTTTTAACCAAGCTCCTGTTTCTCTACACTTTGTGTCTCTTGTTGTGTCAGTTGGTAGATTTGTATTTTTACAAAGTACACATAATAAAAGTTTTTTTTCAAACAATCAACTTGCCTCTACTGATTTCGGTAACCTATCTATTTTCCTTGATCAGATAGAGACAAAGGTTGTTGAAGGTAGCCTTAAATCATTTTATGACAGCACATTGTTTGTCTTGCTGCAGTTCACATTGTGTGCATTGTGCATTGTCTCGCAGTTCAATCTCCTTGACTAGTACAGTCTGTCCATCTCTCGTGTTGTGTTGTTTCACTGCATATGTGATACCTGGCTGCCATCCAAAAACTGTTCTTTTCTTCCTCTGGCAGACCACAAAAGCCTGGTTGAGAATGTGTTCTCCTACTAGCAGCAAGGCCTGATACAGAACACACTTAGTTTACCAGCCGATCACTTTATTCTGACAATTTTGGGACAGTAAAAAGTGACTTTACTGAGCCGATGCAGCACAACTTAAGTTCGTTTCTAATCAGTAGGTATTTTTGTGAGTCCGATATTTTATGATTACTCATATAGTAGCATGTTTAGTGTACATATAGTAGCATGTTTAGTGTACATATAGTAGCATGTTTAGTGTACATATAGTAGCATGTTTAGTGTACATATAGTAGCATGTTTAGTGTACATATAGTAGCATGTTTAGTGTACATATAGTAGCATGTTTAGTGTACATATAGTAGCATGTTTAGTGTACATATAGTAGCATGTTTAGTGTACATATAGTAGCATGTTTAGTGTACATATAGTAGCATGTTTAGTGTACATATAGTAGCATGTTTAGTGTACATATAGTAGCATGTTTAGTGTACATATAGTAGCATGTTTAATGTACATATAGTAGCATGTTTAGTGTACATATAGTAGCATGTTTAGTGTACATATAGTAGCATGTTTAGTGTACATATAGTAGCATGTTTAGTGTAACATGTGGAGGATGTCAGAAGTACTTTAAACATATGACTAAGGCATACTGGGGTTTAGATGGCATCACTATGGCTACCATGCTGGTTGCAGTGGTCTTAGATGATAGAAAGAATAGTACTGCCAGGGTAATATAGACCATGTTATCCTGTTGAATAAGCTGTCCTGATAGGGTAATATAGACCATGTTATCCTGTTGAATAAGCTGTCCTGATAGGGTAATATAGACCATGTTATCCTGTTGAATAGGCTGTCCTGATAGGGTAATATAGACCATGTTATCCTGTTGAATAAGCTGTCCTGATAGGGTAATATAGACCATGTTATCCTGTTGAATAAGCTGTCCTGATAGGGTAATATAGACCATGTTATCCTGTTGAATAAGCTGTCCTGATAGGGTAATATAGACCATGTTATCCTGTTGAATAGGCTGTCCTGATAGGGTAATATAGACCATGTTATCCTGTTGAATAAGCTGTCCTGATAGGGTAATATAGACCATGTTATTGTGTTGAATAGGCTGTCCTGATAGGGTAATATAGACCATGTTATCCTGTTGAATAAGCTGTCCTGATAGGGTAATATAGACCATGTTATCCTGTTGAATAAGCTGTCCTGATAGGGTAATATAGACCATGTTATCCTGTTGAATAAGCTGTCCTGATAGGGTAATATAGACCATGTTATTCTGTCCTGATAGGGTAATATAGACCATGTTATTCTGTCCTGATAGGGTAATATAGACCATGTTATCCTGTTGAATAAGCTGTCCTGATAGGGTAATATAGACCATGTTATCCTGTTGAATAAGCTGTCCTGATAGGGTAATATAGACCATGTTATCCTGTTGAATAAGCTGTCCTGATAGGGTAATATAGACCATGTTATCCTGTTGAATAAGCTGTCCTGATAGGGTAATATAGACCATGTTATCCTGTTGAATAAGCTGTCCTGATAGGGTAATATAGACCATGTTATCCTGTTGAATAAGCTGTCCTGAAAGGCTTGGGTACTGATGCTTGCTGATGATTTCGTAATTATCTCAATGACAGAACTCAGGCCATCAAGGTAGATGAGGTCAAATCTGAGATCCTTGAGTTACATACTCGGCCTGCTAACGTTTACCATCTATATATAGAAATAAAAAAACATTAGTAATGCTGTAAACAATTGTAATATTCATTTTGTGTGCAGATGATAGTGTTGTATTCCATTACTGCTGTCACGTCCTGACCTTAGTTCCTTTTGATGTCTCTATTTTAGGTTGGGCAGGGCGTGAGTTGGGGTGGGCATTCTAGGTTGTTTTTCTAGGTTTGCTTTTCTATGTGTTTGGCCTGGTATGGTTCCCAATCAGAGGCAGCTGTCTATCATTGTCTCTGATTGAGAACCATACTTAGGTAGCCTGTTTTCCCACTATGATTTGTGGGTAGTTGTTTTCTGTGTCTGTGGTTTCACCATACAGAACTGTTTCAATTTTCATTTCTTTCCTTCACATTGTAATTTAGTATTTTTTCGTGTTCTGATATAATACATGATCATGGCCACTTACAACGCTGCATTTTGGTCCGATCCTTCCTACTCCTCACCAGACGAAGAAGTTCATTACAACTGCATCAGTTGGCCAAATCTTTTCACGTTTAAAATCTGATTTGCTAGCACTGCAGAGGTCACTGTTGGATCTAAAGTTGGTGGTAAATACAAACAAAACCAAACGCTTTTGTTCTAGGTCCTATAATCCAGATTTAAATTACTAGTTTGAATGCTGCACAAATTGAGCGAGTTCCTTCCTACAAATATCTTGGTATCTGGCTTGATGACAAAATGTCATTTAAAAAAAAACATGTCACTAAGGTGGTGAAGAAGATGAAAGTTCAAGGTTGGTTTCTTTTGCAGAAACAAAGCATGTCTGACTTTTGATATCAGGAAGGATATTGTCCAGGCCACTTTTATGTCGATTTAAAATTCTGGGGATATTATCTAAATGCCTGTAGCAGCAACTATACTTAAACCATTAGATGCTGTTTTCCATTGGGCCCTTAGGTTTATTACTGGGGATGGTTCTAGAACTCAACGTTGTGCCATTAGGTTTATTACTGAGGATGGTTCTAGAACTCAACGTTGTGCCATTAGGTTTATTACTGGGGATGGTTCTAGAACTCAACGTTGTGCCATTAGGTTTATTACTGGGGATGGTTCTAGAACTCAACGTTGTGCCATTAGGTTTATTACTGAGGATGGTTCTAGAACTCAACGTTGTGCCATTAGGTTTATTACTGGGGATGGTTCTAGAACTCAACGTTGTGCCATTAGGTTTATTAATGGTTATGGTTCTAGAACTCAACGTTGTGCCATTAGGTTTATTACTGAGGATGGTTCTAGAACTCAATGTTGTGCCATTAGGTTTATTACTGGGGATGGTTCTAGAACTCAACGTTGTGCCATTAGGTTTATTCATGGTTATGGTTCTAGAACTCAACGTTGTGCCATTAGGTTTATTACTGAGGATGGTTCTAGAACTCAACGTTGTGCCATTAGGTTTATTACTGAGGATGGTTCTAGAACTCAACGTTGTGCCATTAGGTTTATTACTGGGGATGGTTCTAGAACTCAACGTTGTGCCATTAGGTTTATTACTGAGGATGGTTCTAGAACTCAACGTTGTGCCATTAGGTTTATTACTGGGGATGGTTCTAGAACTCAACGTTGTGCCATTAGGTTTATTAATGGTTATGGTTCTAGAACTCAACGTTGTGCCATTAGGTTTATTACTGAGGATGGTTCTAGAACTCAACGTTGTGCCATTAGGTTTATTACTGGGGATGGTTCTAGAACTCAACGTTGTGCCATTAGGTTTATTACTGAGGATGGTTCTAGAACTCAACGTTGTGCCATTAGGTTTATTCATGGTTATGGTTCTAGAACTCAACGTTGTGCCATTAGGTTTATTACTGGGGATGGTTCTAGAACTCAACGTTGTGCCATTAGGTTTATTACTGAGGATGGTTCTAGAACTCAACGTTGTGCCATTAGGTTTATTACTGAGGATGGTTCTAGAACTCAACGTTGTGCCATTAGGTTTATTAATGGTTATGGTTCTAGAACTCAACGTTGTGCCATTAGGTTTATTAATGGTTATGGTTCTAGAACTCAACGTTGTGCCATTAGGTTTATTAATGGTTATGGTTCTAGAACTATCGTACTCCTATGACTGACCCTGTAAAACAACACCTATCATACTACTATGACTGACCCTGTAAAACAACACCTATCGTACTACTATGACTGACCCTGTAAAACAACACCTATCGTACTACTATGACTGACCCTGTAAAACAACACCTATCATACTACTATGACTGACCCTGTAAAACAACACATCCCCTTTATTTAACCAGGTAGGCTAGTTGAGAACAAGTTTTCATTTACAACTGCGAGCTGGCCAAGAATAAAGAAAAGCAAAAGAACACAAAATTTCACATGAAATAAACAAACATACAGTAGAAAAAGTCTATATACAGTGTGCAAATGAGGTAAGATAAGGGAGGTTAGGCAATAAATAGGCCATGGTGGCGAAGTAATTACAATATACCAATTAAACACTGGAGTGATTGATGTGCAGAAGATGAATGTGCAAGTTGAGATACTGGGGTGCAAAGGAGCAAGATAAATAAATAAATAAATACAGTATGGGGATGAGGTAGTTGGGTGGGCTATTTACAGATTAGCTATGTACAGGTGCAGTGATCTGTGAGCTGCTCTGACAGCTGGTGTTTAAAGCTGGTGAGGGAGGTAAGAGTCTCCAGCTTCAGAGATTTTTGCAGTTCGTTCCAGTCATTGGCAGCAGAGAACTGGAAGGAGAGGCGGCCAAAGGAAGAATTGGCGACTTTGGTGACTAAACGGATGGCACTTTGATAGACTGCATCCAATATGTTGAGTAGAGTGTTGGAGGCTATTTTGTAAATGACATCGCCTAAGTCAAGGATCAGTAGGATGGTCAGTTTTATGAGGGTATGTTTGGCAGCATGAGTGAAGGATGCTTTCTTGCAAAATAGGAAGCCAATTCTATATTTAATTTTGGATTGGAGATGTTTAATATGAGTCTGGAACTACTACTATGACTGACCCTGTAAAACAACACATTTCACTGCACCTATCATACTACTATGACTGACCCTGTAAAACAACACATTTCACTGCACCTATCACACTACTATGGCTGACCCTGTAAAACAACACATTTCACTGCACCTAATCCGGTGACAATGATTTTTTTTTAAAACCACAGAACAATGCAAAATGTGTCCCTGCATCCTCCAAACACAAAACCAACTAATTTGTTTATCTGCATTAAGAACACGATGTTCACGACATGAAGATAATGTTCCAACCCACTTCCTGAAAACAGTTCCTCACACTCAATAGTCACCATGTTATCCTTTTATAGTGACATCAGCAACATGATCAACAGATAAGGTATTACAGACAGTTCAGCAATACGTCTGAGACTAATATAATGTCGTTTGTTGATAAAGGATCAATATACCTGTAAATGCTCTCTGCCTTGCTATACAAACGGTAACAGAGAATATTCTATCCTGTGGGGAGTGGGAGATGCAAAGTTACAATATACAGTATGTACTATAACAGCAGCTGAGCATAACATAAGTAACATACCTGGACTGAATAACATAAAGAACTGTTACTGGAACCAACTGATGAATTGACATAATGTAAAGGCAACATGAAAATGTATAAAGTCGAGCTGTATTATAACCAGAAGTGTGTCCATTGTCTGCGGTTCTCTTGTTTACCTGCAGTGGACAGTTTCTATGCCTATTGCCTGTGGTTTGGGGGGCTGGGGGGGTACATGGGATGACAAAACAACATTTTCGACAGTTATTCTTGCAAGTAAAATCATAGCTATGCACCACCAAATGATGACAAAACATTTTCGACAGTTATTCTTGCAAGTAAAATCATAGCTATGCACCACCAAATGATGACAAAACATTTTCGACAGTTATTCTTGCAAGTAAAATCATAGCTATGCACCACCAAATGATGACAAAACATTTTCGACAGTTATTCTTGCAAGTAAAATCATAGCTATGCACCACCAAATGATGACAAAACATTTTCGAGTTATTCTTGCAAGTAAAATCATAGCTATGCACCACCAAATGATGACAAAACATTTTCGACAGTTATTCTTGCAAGTAAAATCACAACTACGCACCACCAAATTGATGACCCTGCTGTTGTAAGTTATTTTTAGGGTATCAGGTAAAATGCATGTTGTATCTAGAACTACGTGTAGTGTAGTAAGCAGTGGACTATGCCTACTCAGCTGGTACAATGTAATACGCTTAGTTTGGATCAGATACATGGTTCCAAACCCATGACGTAATGTTACACCTTCTGCTTAGTCAATGTATTGCGTCCTATTCTTTTGGAAATGAACAAGTGCACGGAGTTTTAAGATGTCCGGGCTATGTCCGGGCTATGTACTACGTCCTGGCTATGTCCGGGCTAGTACTACGTGCACCAAAGACTGTAGCTGGTGTTTTTCCCGATCAGAAAATACATTTTGAGGGTCCCACCCCCCCTTCACCATGTCTCTGTCGGTCCTTCTGCCCCCTCTGTGATTAACCGCATGTTACCAGGCAAGATAGAACACCGATGACGTGCCCCTGCTTCTGATTGGCTGAAGAGTGAGAGCTGGGCGTGCTGTCCTGCCGCTGATTGGCTGACAAGTGAGAACTGGGCGTGCTGTTCTCCCGTCTGCATATTTAAACAGCTTCGTCGTTGCAGAATATCTGCAGAGCTGAGCAGTTGTGTGACGGGAGAGTTACATGTATAGTCGGCTTGACTGGGAAGCCTTTGTCCTCAATCGCAGCAACAAAAATAAATAAACTGGATTAGCAACAGAAAGAACATTTCCACGTTAGCAACATATCTTTGTAAGTATCATTACTGTCACTGGCTATTATTTCAACCTATTGTCTCGACCGTCAACTTTGAACAAGGGAATGAAAGGACTAACGTTAGCTAGCTTAGTCAACTGTCTTTTTCCTCCACTCGGTAAACGTTTATTACAATAGATAACTAGCTATATCAGTCACTGAATTAGTAGCCTTATTGTTAGATTTGTCTGTGTAAATTCTAGCTAGTCAACGTTACTTTCAAATTCAGTGGTCTCATCTTTTGCCCTTTTTTCTCTCAACAGAACCTGATCTATGATCCCTGAGTTATAAGTTTAACACTTGACCACTTGGAAATGATGCATGCACTTCCTACAACCATGATGGTCCATGATTTAGATATCTTCAGCTCATCTCCTTCTCCAATGGACGCCACTGCCAAAAGGTCTTCATGGGGGAAACTGGTGCAGAAGTTAACAGACTTCAGTGGAGACGGTCAGAGCAGCCGTCACAGTTTAGACTCCGACTCAGACAATGGCAGCAGGACTGATCTCTCAGACTCCGGTAAATATTTAATAACTCGACCTAGCCTGGTCCCAGGACCTGTTTGTGCTGTCTTATTGAGGATAGGAGTTGGCTATTAATACAGAAATCAACAGATCTGAGGCCAGGTTATTGCTAGTTTGACAAAAACAATAGCTCTTATCTGATGTTCTGTCTGACTAAAACTGGCCTCTGTCTTTTCAGGGTTTGACTTTCCCTCGATCTCCTCATCTGATGACTTCAGCAACGTGCTATACGATGATCTCCTCTCAATGGAGGAGACCCTTCTGAAAGAACTTGTGCACCTAATTGCCAGTAGCTTAAGGGAAGCCAAAGACGGTGCCCTTAGATGTTCGAAACTACTCATCCCTGAGAAGCTTCTAGAACACATAGGCCAAGAGCTCCTTCACCTGGCGGCCAGCGAGCCCTGTGGCCTGAGGGGGGCTCTCATAGACCTCTGTGTGGAACAGGGGGAGGTGTGTCAGAGTATGGAACAGATCGCCGTGGACCCATATCTCGTCCCTACCTTCCAGCTCACACTGGTGCTGAGGCTCGATTCTGGAGGACTGTGGCCCAAAATCCAAGGGCTTTTCTCCACAAAGTCTCCATCCAGTCCCGTAAAGAGACAGGCAATTAGACTGAGCACGGGCTTCAGAGTGATCAAGAAGAAACTGTACAGCTCTGAAGAGTTGCTCATTGAAGAATGCTGAGAGAAACCAAAGAGACATTCTTTAGATATTTTTCTAATAAACCTCGTTGTACCAAGTGTCCTACCTACAACGCTCATCAGAGCCCTAGTGATCAACATTTGGGATTCTAGTCAAATGTATGATTTTCTAGGACATTTTCTTAACTGTTAAGATGAACCGCCAATTACTTTGCTATGTTCATTATTTGCCGATTGGCGTTCCTGTGTAGGGGAACCACAGTAAATGGTACGTGACAAATTAATAAGAACAACTATTGTGCTTAAGAGAATGGAGCAGGGAGCCGCACAGTAAATGGTATGTGAGTAGTTTAAGGGTGCTTAAGAGAATGGTGTTAACTCAAACACTGAAAAATGAAGTTTCTGGCACTTTTGCAAACCACTAATATCTATTTTTATACAAGATGGGTGGTTTGGTTTTCCATTTATTGTTAAAAATGTTTACCTGTTTCTATTGAAACCAGACAATGGCAGCTAGCTGTATGGTAATGTTTGTATGTGGCCATTTAGAAACTGTGGTAATTATTTTTTTCTTCGTGGCATTTCATTGTACACTATGGTGAGGGGACCAGATTGACATGTTTGGTTAGAGACCAACATTACGTCGCAGTACTTGCTTCTCTGTCTGTAGCATCCATTCTGTGAACCACAGGTCAGTTTACTTGATTCTTTATTTCCGGTTTCGACTGGATTGTCCTCCTGCATATTCATCTGTGCATCATTTTATTTGATATTCAAATATCTGTACTGTCTCGATACTTTCCATTTTATGAACCTCGGACAATAAATATTTTTATTTACAAAACCTTTCAGATTGTCTTATGAGAGGGTGTGTTGTGATGCCTATCACTGAATGAAACTCCACTTTACCTCATTGAATCAAGAACACCATATGTAGGTTGCACACCGTGTGATACCTATCACTGAATGAAACTCCACTTTACCTCATTGAATCAAGAACACCATATGTAGGTTGCACATCGTGTGATACCTATCACTGAATGAAACTCCACTTTACCTCATTGAATCAAGAACACCATATGTAGGTTGCACACCGTGTGATACCCATCACTGAATGAAACTCCACTTTACCTCATTGAATCAAGAACACCATATGTAGGTTGCTCACCGTGTGATACCTATCACTGAATGAAACTCCACTTTGATCAGTTAGATCAGATCTTTGCCAATAATTGGGACAAATGATCCACATTATCTGCCTGTGTATTGTGTAAAAGCAGCCGGAGTAGGAAAGGATTATCATGAGATGACTTGGAACATGAATAGTTCTGAAGGATCATGAAGCAACACCGCATTAGAGACTAGGATTCTTTGCAACACAGGCTCCTTGTTTTTCTCCATTCATTGCAGGGCCTTTGTCTGAGCTCCTTGTTTTTCTCCATTCATTGCAGGGCCTTTGTCTGAGCTCCTTGTTTTTCTCCATTCATTGCAGGGCCTTTGTCTGAGCTCCTTGTTTTTCTCCATTCATTGCAGGGCCTTTGTCTGAGCTCCTTGTTTTTCTCCATTCATTGCAGGGCCTTTGTCTGAGCTCCTTGTTTTTCTCCATTCATTGCAGGGCCTTTGTCTGAGCTCCTTGTTTTTCTCCATTCATTGCAGGGCCTTTGTCTGAGCTCCTTGTTTTTCTCCATTCATTGCAGGGCCTTTGTCTGAGCTCCTTGTTTTTCCATTCATTCATTTGTCAGGCTCCTTGTTTTTCTCCATTCATTGTTTGTCTGAGCTCCTTGTTTTTCTCCATTCATTGCAGGGCCTTTGTCTGAGCTCCTTGTTTTTCTCCATTCATTGCAGGGCCTTTGTCTGAGCTCCTTGTTTTTCTCCATTCATTGCAGGGCCTTTGTCTGAGCTCCTTGTTTTTCTCCATTCATTGCAGGGCCTTTGTCTGAGCTCCTTGTTTTTCTCCATTCATTGAATCCTTGTTTTTCTCCATTCATTGCAGGGCCTTTGTCTGAATTCATTGCAGGGCCTTTGTCTGAGCTCCTTGTTTTTCTCCATTCATTGCAGGGGGCCTTTGTCTGAGCTCCTTGTTTTTCTCCATTCATTGCAGGGCCTTTGTCTGAGCTCCTTGTTTTTCTCCATTCATTGCAGGGCCTTTGTCTGAGCTCCTTGTTTTTCTCCATTCATTGCAGGGCCTTTGTCTGAGCTCCTTGTTTTTCTCCATTCATTGCAGGGCCTTTGTCTGAGCTCCTTGTTTTTCTCCATTCATTGCAGGGCCTTTGTCTGAGCTCCTTGTTTTTCTCCATTCATTGCAGGGCCTTTGTCTGAGCTCCTTGTTTTTCCATTCATTGCAGGGCCTTTGTCTGAGCTTGTTTTTCTCCATTCATTGGGGCCTTTGTCTGAGCTCCTTGTTTTTCTCCATTCATTGCAGGGCCTTTGTCTGAGCTCCTTGTTTTTCTCCATTCATTGCAGGGCCTTTGTCTGAGCTCCTTGTTTTTCTCCATTCATTGCAGGGCCTTTGTCTGAGCTCCTTGTTTTTCTCCATTCATTGCAGGGCCTTTGTCTGAGCTCCTTGTTTTTCTCCATTCATTGCAGGGCCTTTGTCTGAGCTCCTTGTTTTCTCCATTCATTGCAGGGCCTTTGTCTGAGCTCCTTGTTTTTCTCCATTCATTGCAGGGCCTTTGTCTGAGCTCCTTGTTTTCTCCATTCATTGCAGGGCCTTTGTCTGAGCTCCTTGTTTTTCTCCATTCATTGCAGGGCCTTTGTCTGAGCTCCTTGTTTTTCTCCATTCATTGCAGGGCCTTTGTCTGAGCTCCTTGTTTTTCTCCATTCATTGCAGGGCCTTTGTCTGAGCTCCTTGTTTTTCTCCATTCATTGCAGGGCCTTTGTCTGAGCTCCTTGTTTTTCTCCATTCATTGCAGGGCCTTTGTCTGAGCTCCTTGTTTTTCTCCATTCATTGCAGGGCCTTTGTCTGAGCTCCTTGTTTTCTCCATTCATTGCAGGGCCTTTGTCTGAGCTCTTTGGGCCTTTGTCTGAGCTCCTTGTTTTTCTCCATTCATTGCAGGGCCTTTGTCTGAGCTCCTTGTTTTTCTCCATTCATTGCAGGCAGGGCCTTTGTCTGAGCTCCTTGTTTTTCTCCATTCATTGCAGGCAGGGCCTTTGTCTGAGCTCCTTGTTTTTCTCCATTCATTGCAGGCAGGGCCTTTGTCTGAGCTCCTTGTTTTTCTCCATTCATTGCAGGCAGGGCCTTTGTCTGAGCTCCTTGTTTTTCTCCATTCATTGCAGGGCCTTTGTCTGAGCTCCTTGTTTTTCTCCATTCATTGCAGGGCCTTTGTCTGAGCTCCTTGTTTTTCTCCATTCATTGCAGGGCCTTTGTCTGAGCTCCTTGTTTTTCTCCATTCATTGCAGGGCCTTTGTCTGAGCTCCTTGTTTTTCTCCATTCATTGCAGGGCCTTTGTCTGAGCTCCTTGTTTTTCTCCATTCATTGCAGGGCCTTTGTCTGAGCTCCTTGTTTTTCTCCATTCATTGCAGGGCCTTTGTCTGAGCTCCTTGTTTTTCTCCATTCATTGCAGGCAGGGCCTTTGTCTGAGCTCCTTGTTTTTCTCCATTCATTGCTCCTTGTCTTTTCTCCATTCATTGCAGGGCCTTTGTCTGAGCTCCTTGTTTTTCTCCATTCATTGCAGGGCCTTTGTCTGAGCTCCTTGTTTTTCTCCATTCATTGCAGGGCCTTTGTCTGAGCTCCTTGTTTTTCTCCATTCATTGCAGGGCCTTTGTCTGAGCTCCTTGTTTTTCTCCATTCATTGCAGGCTCCTTGTTTTTCTCCATTCATTGCAGGGCCTTTGTCTGAGCTCCTTGTTTTTCTCCATTCATTGCAGGCAGGGCCTTTGTCTGAGCTCCTTGTTTTTCTCCATTCATTGCAGGCAGGGCCTTTGTCTGAGCTCCTTGTTTTTCTCCATTCATTGCAGGCAGGGCCTTTGTCTGAGCTCCTTGTTTTTCTCCATTCATTGCAGGGCCTTTGTCTGAGCTCCTTGTTTTTCTCCATTCATTGCAGGGCCTTTGTCTGAGCTCCTTGTTTTTCTCCATTCATTGCAGGGCCTTTGTCTGAGCTCCTTGTTTTTCTCCATTCATTGCAGGGCCTTTGTCTGAGCTCCTTGTTTTTCTCCATTCATTGCAGGGCCTTTGTCTGAGCTCCTTGTTTTTCTCCATTCATTGCAGGGCCTTTGTCTGAGCTCCTTGTTTTTCTCCATTCATTGCAGGCAGGGCCTTTGTCTGAGCTCCTTGTTTTTCCATTCATTGCAGGCAGGGCCTTTGTCTGAGCTCCTTGTTTTTCTCCATTCATTGCAGGGCCTTTGTCTGAGCTCCTTGTTTTTCTCCATTCATTGCAGGGCCTTTGTCTGAGCTCCTTGTTTTTCTCCATTCATTGCAGGGCCTTTGTCTGAGCTCCTTGTTTTTCTCCATTCATTGCAGGGCCTTTGTCTGAGCTCCTTGTTTTCTCCATTCATTGCAGGGCCTTTGTCTGAGCTCCTTGTTTTCTCCATTCATTGCAGGCAGGGCCTTTGTCTGAGCTCCTTGTTTTTCTCCATTCATTGCAGGCAGGGCCTTTGTCTGAGCTCCTTGTTTTTCTCCATTCATTGCAGGGCCTTTGTCTGAGCTCCTTGTTTTTCTCCATTCATTGCAGGGCCTTTGTCTGAGCTCCTTGTTTTTCTCCATTCATTGCAGGGCCTTTGTCTGAGCTCCTTGTTTTTCTCCATTCATTGCAGGGCCTTTGTCTGAGCTCCTTGTTTTTCTCCATTCATTGCAGGGCCTTTGTCTGAGCTCCTTGTTTTTCTCCATTCATTGCAGGGCCTTTGTCTGAGCTCCTTGTTTTTCTCCATTCATTGCAGGGCCTTTGTCTGAGCTCCTTGTTTTTCTCCATTCATTGCAGGGCCTTTGTCTGAGCTCCTTGTTTTTCTCCATTCATTGCAGGGCCTTTGTCTGAGCTCCTTGTTTTTCTCCATTCATTGCAGGGCCTTTGTCTGAGCTCCTTGTTTTTCTCCATTCATTGCAGGCAGGGCCTTTGTCTGAGCTCCTTGTTTTTCTCCATTCATTGCAGGGCCTTTGTCTGAGCTCCTTGTTTTTCTCCATTCATTGCAGGGCCTTTGTCTGAGCTCCTTGTTTTTCTCCATTCATTGCAGGGCCTTTGTCTGAGCTCCTTGTTTTTCTCCATTCATTGCAGGGCCTTTGTCTGAGCTCCTTGTTTTTCTCCATTCATTGCAGGGCCTTTGTCTGAGCTCCTTGTTTTTCTCCATTCATTGCAGGCAGGGCCTTTGTCTGAGCTCCTTGTTTTTCTCCATTCATTGCAGGGCCTTTGTCTGAGCTCCTTGTTTTTCTCCATTCATTGCAGGGCCTTTGTCTGAGCTCCTTGTTTTTCTCAGACGTGTTTTTTCCCTGTGTCAGCGCCCTCTAGCGATACAGCAAGTCAACTACATGTGTTGACCATAAACTGAGAAATATATTGCAGTATCCCAAGAAATGGCCTGTGTATATGAGACACAATTCCTTGGAAGACATCTGTTCTAAAAGGGGCAGTCAAGTACTGAGAAGTATATAAAAACTAGTGCCAACCAGCCCCAGGGTAGATGTTCATTGTTATTCTAGTTCCTCACCACTGATTTGCTTGTGATTTTAAATTCATATTGTAGATACTGAAGCGTTGTGGAATGAAGCCGTCCCTGGGAAACGTGCACAACAGCCCATCTGATTTGATAGAAAACGTGCACATCTTCACGTCTTTGCTACAACTAGTCAATGTTGTACAAGCCAATTTTTTGATGAGTAATGCACTTACTGGTCTGGGCACTTGTCCAACTCCCAGCTCCCACACACACAGACAGAGAGAGGAAGAATGACAGATGGGGCACGTAGAATATTTATTTTCCCTGTTTGAGTAAAAACATAATATGGACGTGTCATCGTGAGCAAGACCTACTTTATTAGATAGCCGTTGTGTTCTAATGAAGAAAATCTTGATTAAAAACATTTTAATATTTTAGAATTCCAACAATAAATAAATTACTTTCTCAGTCACTGGGTTCACTCATTGTAAATACATAGGTCTGCAAAATTAAAATTGCTCAGTACATGTCTTGAGAGGTGTATGTTTACCTTACTGACTCTGATAGAATATATCAATATAATCCCTGCATAGTAAAAATCATAATTTACGTATAAAGTATAAATCAGGAAACCAACTGTCATCAGCTTCAATTGGTCTTAACCATTCTTCGATGTTTTCACCAGATCGAAATAAAAGATGAATATCTCGGAAGTATCACTTGCTAAAGGAGGACATCTATAATGAACCACTTCTGATTGGAGTATTTCCTGATTATAACACCGCCCTTACATCATCTGACTTGAGGGTGCATCCTAAATAGCACCCTATTCTCTATATGCTGCACTACTTGTGACCAGAGCCCTATGGGCCCGGATAAAAAAGAAGTAGTGCACTATATAGCAAATAGTGTACCATTTAGGACGTAAGAGGGTAAAAGCAGGAGTCCCTAACAGTGCATTTGTAAAACAGTCAGCTTGTAACAGAGCACAGTCACTTCATGACACATCACCATGATCATCAACAAAGAGGGCATTCATTCTTCCTCTGCAAGACTTTAGGTCATTCTCTTCTTGTTCTTCTTCGCCATACGAGATCTCCAACTCAAGGAGAGAGAGTCTGTCTGAGTTTGTGTGCAGTGAAGTCACAGTCCCGAATGTTGAAAAGCGTACGTATTTACAGGCAATAAAATTGTTTTATTTGCGGTTTCGATATAACTACCTAAAAGAGAGAGCAAAAAACAATTTAGTTTCAACATGTGCACTCTGTTCATGGGACTCATAACTTACATAGGTAGGCCTTCATAACATACCGTGGCAAGAAGAAGTGGGACTCATAACTTAGTTATAACATAGTTAGGTAGGCCTTCATAACATACCGTGGCAAGAAGAAGAGTGTGAACCCTTTGAAATTACCTGGATTTCTCAAAAATTGGTCATCAAATTTGATCTGATCTTCATCTAAGTCACAACAATAGACAAACAGTCAGCTTAAACTAATAACAAATGGTATTTTTCTTGTCTATATTGAATACATTATTTAAATAATCACAGTGTAGATTGGATAAAGTATTTGAACCCCCCCGAGGCTAATGACTTCTCCAAAAGATAAAACTGGAGTCAGCTAACCTGGAGTCCAATCAATGAGACGAGATTAGAGATGTTGGTTAGAGCTGCCTTACCCTATAATAAAACACACAGTCTGAGTTTGCTATTCACAAGAAGCATTGCCTGATGTGAACCATGTCTCGAACAAAAGAGATCTCAGAAGACCCAAGATTAAGAATTGTTGACTTGCATAAAGCTGGAAAGGGTTACACAAGTATCTCTAAAAGCCTTGATGTTCATTAGTCCACAGTAAAACAAGATGTCTATAAATGGAGAAAGTTCAGCACTGTTGCTACTCTCCCTAGGAGTGGCCATCCTGGAAAGATGACTGCAAGAGCAGAGTGCAGAATGCTCAATGAGGTTAAGAAGAATCCTAGAGTGTAAGCTAAAGACTTACAGAAATCTCTGGAACATGTTAACATCTCTGTTGACGAGTCTACGATACATAACACACTAAACAAGAATGGTGTTCATGGGAGGACACCACAGAAGAAGCCACTGCTGTCCAATAAAAACAAGTTTGCATAATTGCACCTGGATGTTCCACATCGGTACTGGAAATATATTCTGTGGACAGATGAAACTACAGTTGAGTTGTTTGGAAGGAACACACAACACTATGTGTGGAGGAAAAAAAGGCACAGCACACCAACATCAAAACCTCATCCCAACTGTAAAGTCTGGTGGAGGGAGCATCATGGTTTGGAGCAGCTTTGCTGCCTCAGGGCCTGGACAGCTTGCTATCATCGAGGAAAAATGAATTCCCATGTTTATCAAGACATTTTGAAGGACAATGTAAGGCTGTCTATCCGCCAATTGAAGCTCAACAGAAGTTGTGTGATGCAACAGGACAACGACCCAAAACACAGAAGTAAATCAGCAACAGAAAGGCTTCAACAGAAGAAAATACACCTTCTGGAGTGGCTCAGTCAGAGTCCTGACCTCAACCCATTTGAGATGCTGTGGCATGACCTCGAGAGAGCAGTTCAGACCAGACATCCCAAGAATATTGCTGAACTGAAACAATTTTGTAAAGAGGAATGGTCCAAAATTCCTCCTGACCGTTGTGCAGGTCTGATCCACAACTACATAAAACATTTGGTTGAGGTCATTGCTGCCAAAGGAGGGTCAACCAGTTATTAAATCCAAGGGTTCACATACTTTTCCCACCCTGCATTGTGAATGTTTACACGGTGTGTTCAATAAAGACATGAAAACATATAATTGTTTGTGTGTTATTAGTTTAAGCAGACTGTGTTTGTCTGTTGTTGTGACCTAGATGAAGATCAGATAACATTTTATGACTAATTTATGCAGAAATCCAGGTAATTCCGAAGGGTTCACCTGCTTTTACTTGCCACTGTACATAGTTCAGTAGGACTTCATAACTGACCCAATGGGGACACTACAACAACGGAGCCTCATATAGAGACAGACTGTCATTGTACATAGTTCAGTAGGACTTCATAACTGACCCAATGGGAACACTACAACGGAGCCTCATATAGAGACAGACTGTCATTGTACATAGTTCAGTAGGACTTCATAACTGACCCAATGGGGACACTACAACAACGGAGCCTCATATAGAGACAGACTGTCATTGTACATAGTTCAGTAGGACTTCATAACTGACCCAATGGGGACACTACAACAACGGAGCCTCATATAGAGACAGACTGTCATTGTACATAGTTCAGTAGGACTTCATAACTGACCCAATGGGGACACTACAACAACGGAGCCTCATATAGAGACAGACTGTCATTGTACATAGTTCAGTAGGACTTCATAACTGACCCAATGGGGACACTACAACAACGGAGCCTCATATAGAGACAGACTGTCATTGTACATAGTTCAGTAGGACTTCATAACTGACCCAATGGGGACACTACAACAACGGAGCCTTATATAGAGACAAGACTGTGCCTGACTAAGTCCATAATGGCATCCTATTCCCTATAGTGTCCTATGGGCCCTGGTCAAAAGTAGTGCACTAGAAAGGGAATAGGGTGCCATTTGGGTTGTTTTAGTGGTGAGCTCTTACCTATCAGTGTGGCGATCAACAGCCTTCCTTTCTATTTAACCACCCAAGGAAACAGAGATGTCAGACAGCCTGGAGCAGCTCGGTGTGCCCATCTTCTGAGCCCTCTGGTACAACTCATTGTCTCCAAAATAGCGAGCTCGATACAGCAGGCCCTCCTCTGGAACACAACAACAAAGTACAACGGCTCAGTCCCCAATATTTCCCAGAAGTCTGCGCTCCCTGTCGTGGATTTAAAAACATATGATTGTTGTAAGCATTGTCTGGAGTGAGTTTCCACTATCGTTAAATCCATGCAAGAAAGTGAGCAAGTGGACACCTTGGCAGAAGAACTGTGATGTAGTCTAAGACAAATGCCTACCTGGGCATCCAGTACAATACAAGTTCAATAAGATAACAGGAAGTACAATACAAGTTAAATAAGATAACAGGAAGTACAATAGAGAGGCTGCTGAAAAGAGGATCCTATTCCTCTGCATTTTGCCCAGACAACCAATCATCTGAATGATGTGTTGTAATGTAAAACTGCTGTGTGTCTTTCCCCCTGCCATGGAAACAGCGGTGGCTGGCACTTTAAAATAGGAGGACAGGCTCATAGTAATGTCTGGAACAGAATAAATGGAATTGTACCATTCCTAGGGTCAGAGAAAATCCGCAATGTTGAGAATGAGGACGGAATCACGGAATCCAGACATTAAAACAGAATTCAACAATGTACTGAACTTAGTAGGGAATCAAGTAAATTAATTAAAAATTAAGTTTATCATAAGACATAAACAGAATGAATCAGTGATTGGTATTTCCTGCAACTTTCTGAAGAGCCAATGAGAATTCCCCGTCTGTATGTGTGGTGTGTCGCCGTTAGCGATGCTTCTAATGAATGGTCTTTCTGGACATGGGAAAGCCTTTCCTTATCCAAAATCCTTCTCACATTAAATGTCATCTAGGAAGTAGGCTATGCTGACCTGGCAGAAC
>NC_088405.1:9724745-9862245 GCF_034236695.1 Oncorhynchus nerka
TGGCCCAACACTCTAACCACTAGGCTAGCTGCTGGTTACTGGCCCAACGCTCTAACCATTAGACTACCTGCTGGTTACTGGCCCAACGCTCTAACCACTAGGCTAACTGCTGGTTACTGGCCCAACGCTCTAACCACTAGGCTACCTGCTGGTTACTGGCCCAACGCTCTAACCATTAGACTACCTGCTGGTTACTGGCCCAATGCTCTAACCACTAGGCTACCTGCTGGTTACTGGCCCAACGCTCTAACCACTAGGCTACCTGCTGGTTACTGGCCCAACACTCTAACCACTAGGCTACCTGCTGGTTACTGGCCCAACGCTCTAACCATTAGACTACCTGCTGGTTACTGGCCCAATGCTCTAACCATTAGACTACCTGCCATCCCAGTGAAGCAGCTTCACATGATCCAACCCACCAACACCAATCCCTTCAACTACTCTCTGACACGATCACTATAGTCTCCCACACGACAGTAACAGTGGTGATAACAGACAGACAGAGGAGTAGGGTATTGGTGGTGATAGCCTGGTGGTTAGGTGCGTAGGGCCAGTAACCGAAAGGTAGCTGGATCGAATCCCGGAGTTGACATGGTAAAAATCTGTCATTCTGCCCCTGAGCAAGACCGTTAACCCACTGTTCCCCTGAGCAAGCCAGTTAACCCACTGTTCCCCGGGCGCCGATGACGTGGATGTTGATTAAGGTAGCTCCACGCACCTCTCTGATTCAGAGGGGTTGGGTTAAATAAGGACGACACACTTCAGTTGAATACATTCAGTTGTACAACTGACTAGATATCACACGTTTTCTTAGTGCACAAGTTGACTGCAGGTATTAATTTAAAAAGTAGCTACAAATATTCACATTTATTGAGAAATGACAAATAAATAGTTTTGACGGTATTGAAAAACCATACCGTGGCTTTTTCCAAATACCCTGGTATACTGCCCAAGCCTGCCATTCATCACCGGGTCTTAACCACGGGCCAGCCATCACCGGGTCTTAACCACGGGCCAGCCATCACCGGGTCTTAACCACGGGCCAGCCATCACCGGGTCTTAACCACGGGCCAGCCATCACCGGGTCTTAACCACGGGCCAGCCATCACCGGGTCTTAACCACGGGCCAGCCATCACCGGGTCTTAACCACGGGCCAGCCATCACCGGGTCTTAACCGCGGGCCAGCCATCACCGGGCCTTAACCGCGGGCCAGCCATCACCGGGCCTTAACCGCGGGCCAGCCATCACCGGGCCTTAACCACGGGCCTTAACCACGGGCCAGCCATCACTGGGCCTTAACCATGGGCCAGCCATCACCGGGCCTTAACCACGGGCCAGCCATCACCGGGCCTTAACCACGGGCCAGCCATCACTGGGCCTTAACCATGGGCCAGCCATCACCGGGCCCTAACCACGGGCCAAAGAGCCCCTGTTGACGACTACTTTCCCCTAAAGTCAATCTATGACCTGTGACCTCCCTAAAGACTACCAGGCGGTGTCCCAAATGGCGCCCTAGTCCCTATTTAGTGTCCTACTATTGAACAGAGCCCATAGGGATAATGCACTATATAGGGAATAGGGTGCCATCTCACCACCCCAGTCAAACTAATACAGCTAACAAACACACAAAAAAAACTGCTGAAAACCACATTTCCAAACTATTTCCACATTGTGAAATCCATTGTCATAGCAACTGGAGGATAATCCGTCCCATCAAAGACAGTTCAGCATTTTGTAATACAAGGAAAGAAGACTCATCAAATGATTGTATTATTCTGGGGGAAGTTGTGTAATAATTCAGCATAGTCACATGTATGACTATAGGAGTTTAAGACCGCACAGCTAGGGTTGCAAAACTCTGGTAAATTTTCCAAAATTCCAGATTGCCATTAATCCTGGTTGGAACATTCCCAAAAACCTCTCTCATCGTCACTCAATGCCTAGGTTTACCTCCACTGTACTCATCTAATCCTGCCATACTCTTTTGTCTGTACATTATGCCTTGAATCTATTCTTCCATGCCCAGAATCCTGCTCCCTTTACTCTCTGTTCCGAACGTGCTAGACGGCCAGTTCTTATAGCTTTTAGCCGTACCTTTATCCTACTCTGTTCCTCTGGGGATGTAGAGGTTAACCCAGGACCCGCAGCCCCCAGCACCACTCCCATTCCCCAGTCGCTCTCATTTGTTGACTTCTGTAACCGTAAAAGCCTTGGTTTCATGCATGTTAACATCAGAAGCCTCCTCCCTAAGTTTGTTTTATTCACTGCTTTAGCACACTCTGCCAACCTGGATGCCCTAGCCGTGTCTCAATCCTGGCTTAGGAAGACCACCAAAACCCCTGAAATTTCCATCCCTAACTATAACACTTTCCGACAAGATAGAACTGCCAAAGGGGGCGGTGTTGCAATCTACTGCAGAGGTAGCCTGCAGAGATCTGTCTTACTATCCAGGTCTGTGCCCAAACGAATCGAGCTTCTAAAAATCCACCTTTCCAGAAACAAGTCTCTCACCGTTGCCGCTTGTTATAGACCCCCCTCTGCCCCCAGCTGTGCCTTGAACACCATATGTGAATTGATTGCCCCCGTCTATCTTCTGAGTTTGTACTGTTAGGTGACCTAAACTGGGATATGCTTAACACCCCGGCCATCCTATAATCTAAACTAGATGCCCTCAATTTCACACAAATTATCAAGGAACCTACCAGGTACAACCCTAAATCCGTAATCATGGGCACCCTCTTAGATATCATCCTGACCAGCAGGTAACCTATGATGAAAATTACAGGCCTCTCTCATCTTTTTTAAGTGGGAGAACTTGCACAATTGGTGGCCGACTAAATACTTTTTTGCCCCACTGTATATCTCACTGGTCACCCCCAAAGCCAACACTTCCTTTGGCCGCCTTTCCTTCCAGTTCTCTGCTGCCAATGACTGGAACGAATTGCAAAAATGACTGAAGCTGGAGACTTACCTCCCTCACTAACTTTAAGCATCAGCTGTCAGAGCAGCTTACCGATCACTGAACCTGTACACAGCCCATCTGTAAATAGCCCACCCAACTACATCATCCCCATATTGTTATTTATCTTCTTGCTCTTTTGCACCCCAGTATCTCTACTTGAACCCGTCGATCACTCCAGTGTTAATGCAGTATCTCTACTTGAACGTCATCTGCAAATCGATCACTCCAGTGTTAATGCTAAATTGTAATTATTTTGCCTCTATGGCCTACTTATTGCCTTACCTCTCTAATCTTCTACATTTGCACACACTGTATATAGATTTTTCTATTGTGTTATTGACTGTATGTTTGTTTATCCCATGTGTAACTCTGTTGTTTTTGTCGCACTGCTTTTGCTTTATCTTGGGCAGGTCGCAGTTGTAAATGAGAACTTGTTATCAACTGACCTACCTGGTTATATCCAGGTGTGTTAGGGGGACAGGGGTTAGACTCACGGCCTGAAGCTGAGGCTGTAGGGGGCTATACAGGTTAGAGACCATCATCTGACTGAGAGCTGACACAACCACTAGGATGACTATGGGCAGCAGCTGGACAAAGAGCAACAACAGCCTCCCAACAACCTGAAAAACTTACAACACAGGTTAGTTAGACAACAACAACAACCTGACATGGTAAACTATACAGGTTAGTTAGAACAACCTGACATGGTAAACTATACAGGTTAGTTAGACAACAACAACAACCTGACATGGTAAACTATACAGGTTAGTTAGAAACTATACAGGTTAGTTAGACAACAACAACCTGACATGGTAAACTATACAGGTTAGTTAGACAACAACAACAACAACCTGACATGGTAAACTATACAGGTTAGTTAGACAACAACAACAACCTGACATGGTAAACTATACAGGTTAGTTAGACAACAACAACAACCTGACATGGTAAACTATACAGGTTACAACAACCTGACATGGTAAACTATACAGGTTAGTTAGTTGAGAAACTAACAACAACAACAACCTGACATGGTAAACTATACAGGTTAGTTAGACAACAACAACAACAACCTGACATGGTAAACTATACAGGTTAAACTATTAGACAACAACAACAACCTGACATGGTAAACTATACAGGTTAGTTAGACAACAACAACAACAACCTGACATGGTAAACTACAGGTTAGTTAGACAACAACAACAACCTGACATGGTAAACTATACAGTTTAGTTAGACAACAACAACAACCTGACATGGTAAACTAACAACCTGACATGGTAAACTATACAGGTTAGTTAGACAACAACAACAACCTGACATGGTAAACTATACAGGTTAGTTAGACAACAACAACAACCTGACATGGTAAACTATACAGGTTAGTTAGACAACAACAACCTGACATGGTAAACTATACAGGTTAGTTAGACAACAACAACAACAACCTGACATGGTAAACTATACAGGTTAGTTAGAGTTAACTGGTAACACTGCAAAACCAACTACTGACCTTAAGCCTAGCAATCCACTTTGCACAGGCTAATTTCACACACACTATATGTACAAAAGTATATGGACACACTTTCAAATTAGTGAATTCAGCCAGCCACACCCGTTGCTGACAGGTATACAAAACTGAGCACGCCGCCATGCAATCTCCATAGGAAAACATTTGTAGTAGAACGGCCTTACTGAAGAGCTCAGTGACTTTCAACATGGCACTGTCATAAGATGCCACCTCTCCAACAAGTCAGTTCATCAAATGTCTGCCCTGCTAGAGCTGGCCCGGGCAACTAAGTGTTGTTATGGTGAAGTGGAAACGTCTAGGAGCAACAACGGCTCAGCCGTGAAGTGGTAGGCCACACAAGCTCCCAGAACAGGACCGCCGAGCGATGTAGCCCATAGATTATAAAAATGGTCTGTCCTCGGGTTGCAACACTCACTACAGAGTTCAAAACTGCCTCTGGAAGCAACGTCAGCACAATAACTGTTAGTCAGGAGCTTCATGAAATGGACTTCCATGGCCGAGCAGCTACATACAAACCTAAGATCACCATGCGCAATGCCAAGTGTCGGCTGGAGTGGTGTAAAGCTCACCGCCATTGGGCTCTGGAGCAGTGGAAACACGTTCTCACACTTCACCTTCTGGCAGTCCGTCAGACGAATCTGGTGTTGGCAGATGCCAGGAGAACGCTACCTGCCCCAATGCATAGTGCAAACTGTAAAGTTTGGTGGAGGAGGAATAATGGTTTGGGGCTGTTTTTCATGGTTCGGGCCCCTTAGTTCCAGTGAAGGGAAATCTTAACGCTACAGCATACAATGACATTTAAGACGATTCTGTGCTTCCAACTTTGTGGCAACAGTTTGGGGAAGGCCCCTTTTCTGTTTCAGCATGACAATGACCGTGTGCACAAAGCGAGGTCCATACAGAAATTGTTTGTCGAGATCGGTGTGGAAGTGGAACTTGACTGGCCTGCACTGAGCCCTGACCTCAACTCCATCAAAAACCATTGGGATGAATTGGAATGCCGACTGCGAGCCAGACCTAATCACACAACATCAGTGTCAGACCTCACTAATGCTGTTGTGGCTGAATGGAAGCATGCCCCCACAACAATGTTCCAACGTCTAGTGGAAAGCCTTCCCAGAAGAGTGGAGGCTGTTATAGCAGCAAGGGGTGGGGGACCAACTCCATATTAATGCCCATGATTTTGGAATGAGATGTTGGACAAGCAAGTGTCCACATACTTTTGGTCACATAGTGTAACAATACAGTTCTACCCAAGTAGATCATTCTCAGTTTGCAGTGCAAAAACAACAAGGACTCCCCCTGCTGTACAGCAGCAGTACATTAGAAAGCCATTAGAAAATGGCTAAATGTATCTACTTAAATTACCTGAACTGGAAAATGTGCAATCACGAAAAAAAAAACACTGGCATACCTCTCTCTGTTGTCCCCGTTGTCCCGCTGGCCTCTGATGCCCATTTCTGTATACATGAACGTTGCCTTGAGAAGCAAAACAGACGACCAATAGATAAAGCATTAGCAGTGGAGGTGGCAGTAAAATATGTAGATGTAATGGTTTCTAGTGACTGTGTGTGTGTGTGTGTGTGTGTGTGTGTGTGTGTGTGTGTGTGTCACTCACTTGCTGGAAAACCCCCTCCGAAGAACATATTGAAGAGGTCCTCGGGTGAAATATCGGCCTGGAAGTCGCCGTTGGTCTGGCCCTGTCTTGACGGATGTCTCTTCTCCTCACCACACTGGTCATACTGTTTCCTCTTGTCAGCATTACTCAAGCAGGCGTAGGCATTTCCAATAGCTGGGGGAAAACAAACACCTTTTTAGGTACCTTCAAATTACATTAAATGATATACAATTCATTGGACCGGTTTCCTGGATACAGATTAGACTAGAAAGCATTCTCAGTTTAACACCTTTTAGTCCACTAGGTTTAATCTGTGTCCACCAAACCGGTTTCCTGGATACAGATTAGACTAGAAAGCATTCTCAGTTTAACAGTTTAACACCTTTAGTCATTTTTTAATCTGTGTCCGTCAAACCGGTTTCCTGGATACAGATTAGAAAGCATTCTCAGTTTAACACCTTTTAGTCCACTAGGTTTAATCTGTGTCCGTCAAACCGGTTTCCTGGATACAGATTAGACTAGAAAGCATTCTCAGTTTAACACCTTTTAGTCCACTAGGTTTAATCTGTGTCCGTCAAACCGGATCCTTTGAATGGTTATCACATTAAAATAATTAAGAAAATAAGTATGGTTTGGGGGCGTACCTTTAAACGCCTCAGTGGCACCCGGTGCGTGGTTTTTGTCGGGATGGAATTTCAACGCTAATTTTCGATATGACTTCTTGAGATCATCTTCGGACGCATCTTTCTTCACTCCGAGAATCTCATAGAAGTCTTTACACTGTTTTATTCTGGAAACAAAGAAGAAGAAAACTATAAAGACAAAACACTAAATTGTTTCAAGATATTTTCATGTTCTGATAAGGAAGATTCATTGTGGAAAGTGGGAGTTAAACAGATGTTTGATGTTAATGTTTTAGAAGCCTTGACGCAGTTTCAATATAACATGCCATTTAGCAGATGCTTTTATCAACAAATATATATATATATATATATATATGGTCCCGGCTCAGCAGGAACGTTTGTGCGGCAGGTAGCCTAACGGGTAAGAGCGTTGGGTGAAAAATCTGTTTGAATCCAAGCCAGCGACCTTTGGCATTTAACCCCCAACAACTGTTCTCCGGGCAGGGATGACATGGATTTCGATTAAGGAAACCCCTCGCATCTCTCTCATTCAGAGGGGTTGGGTTAAAGCATCCCCTCGCACCTCTCTGATTCAGAGGGGTTGGGTTAAAGCAACCCCTCGCACCTCTCTGATTCAGAGGGGTTGGGTTAAATGAGGGGAGACACATTTTTGGTTGAATGTAGTCAGTTGTGCAACTGACTAAGTATCCTTTTCCTTCACTTCACTTCACTTTCCTTGCAATTACATTTTATATGATAATAATTGCAATGATACTAAATTCCATGCATCCTACTTCTTGACAGCATCCAGTTGATCTGAGGTGTAGGATTTGGCTGTCTGCGAGGCCTTCTCTCCTTGGTCCTCCTCCCCAGGTCTTCGCTGCCTTGGCCCAGTGCCATCACTGGTTCCTGACTGGTTGTCATGACCAGGGGTGAAACCATTTTTTGCAATCAAGTCCAGCAGTGCTGGAAATACAGATAGAGAGTAACATTTAGAGGAACATTAGAGTATCGTAGTTTCCCCCAGAAACGTCTCCACTGAGCAGGCCCATTGGGGCAAATCTCTGATGACATCTCCCTCTTGTACAGTCAGAAGCACACGGAGTGAGTTATTCGAAGTAACAGCGTTAAAGACCGCTAGCTATGCAGCTACACCGTTTGTATTTAACTAGCAACATGAGATTGGGTGCAACTGAATGTACTGACTACATAACTAGCGTTAGGTAGCTCGCTAATATAACCAGCATAATTAAACGGACTGTGTATACTATAACAGTGACAATGCAAAATCCAGACAGATTAGATGTTTTATATGAAAACTCGGCGATAATTAGCTAGCTATAGCAGTGAGATGGGTAACGTATTTTCGTAACTATAGAGGGCCCTCAATTTCCCAAGAAAAAATATAGCCTGGATGCTAGCTGGCATTCATGTCGCTTCTCAAGCGGCCGTCTCTTACCTCTCGCCTTATCCGTCGGAAAAAGTTTCTGTGCCTTTTCTAGAAATCTAACAGCCTTCTCTGCTTGATTATTTGTTAATGCAGAAGTTGCAATGTCAATGCAACGCTCTGCTTCGTCCCTGTTTACTTCCATTGCGGGACGCAGCTTGAGGTAAATAAAAAAATAACGCTATATTAGCCGTTGTAGGGCGCTTTCTAATGACGCCACGCAGTAAGTAGGGACGAGGTGGTGGGGTTACGCTGGTATTGCCTACTAGATGGAGCCAAACTTTCCATAACAAAGCCATCACCTACAGAGAGATGACCCTGGAGAAGCAGGCTGATCCTGGGGCTCTGTTGACAAACACAAACAGAGCCCCAGAACAGCAACACAATTAGACCCAACCAAATCATAAGATAACAAAAATATAATTACTTGACACATTGGAAAGAATTAAGAATCTTAAGGTGAATGCACCAATTTGTAAGTCGCTCTGGATAAGAGCGTCTGCTAAATGACTTAAATGTAATGTAAATGTAACATAAAAACAGAGCAAACTAGAATGCTATTTGGCCCTAAACAGAGAGTACACAGTCACAGAATACCTGACCACTGTGACTGACCCAAATTTAAGGAAAGCTTTGACTATGTACAGACTCAGTGAGCATAGCCTTGCTATTGAGAACGGCCGCCGTAGGCAGACATGGCTCTCAGGAGAAGACAGGCTATGTGCTTACTGCCCACAAAATGAGGTGGAAACTGAGCTGCACTTCCGAACCAACTGCCAAATGTATGACCATCTTTTTTTTTTTTTTTTCTTTACCTTTATTTAACTAGGCAAGTCAGTCACATATTTCCCTCAGATTACACAGACCCACAAAGAATGTGAAAACTCACATATCTATTGGGTGAAATACCAGTGTGCCATCACAGCAGCAAGAAAAGGGCAACCAGTGAAGAACAAACACCATTGTAAATACAACCCATATTTTTTATTCACTTTCCCTTTGTATTCGTTGCAACACTGTATATAGACATAATATGACATTTGAAATGTCTCTATTTCCTTTGGAATTTTTGCGAGTGTAATGTTTACTGTTCATTTTATATGATTTATTTCACTTTTGTTTATGATCTATTTCACTTGCTTTGACAATAAAGCCCTTTGAATTGAATTGCCTTTATGGGGCCCCATGATTGAGCCAGATTATGTTTTAAGTGGAATCAAATCTCATTGAAGTACGGCTACATACCGTTTTATCGCAGTTCCAGCAAAATGCTTATGTATCTAGTTCAAGCAGTGCAGCAATATCTAGCAATACAAAATAACAATACGCACATAATCCAAAGGTTTAAAAATAAATAAATAATAAAGAACAAGATATTAAGACGTCAGAATGAGCCAGAGGTTGCACCACGTGTTCAAAAGTGGTGTGGAAAAATTAGTAAGTGTCTTTTCTCGGGCCTGGAGTTTTTCCTGATCTCATGACCTGGTCTCTTTGCTGTCTCCTGTAGTCCACGATCATCTTCTTCCTTTTGTTGACGTTGAGGGAGAGATAAGCAAACTGACCTGTATATTTGTCTATGGATTTCAACCAGAATCCATTATTATTACTTTAATAAAATCATACGGGTTGCATTTGAATCTTTAATGAAATCCTAGATACCGTGGCTTGATGTTGGGCTGAAACAGGCAGGAATAAAATCATACGGGTTGCAGGTTTGATTAGCCTCGTGTCACTGCCCCTGTAACAGATGGGAACCACTACTTCAAGGTCTCAGAGCAAGTGGCGTCACCGATTGAAACGCTATTTAGCGCGCACCACCGTTTGCGCCATCTGTACTGATGGCGCAAAAGCCATGACAGGGAGACATAGTGGAGTCGTAACGCGAGTGCAAGCAGTTGCTCCCGACGCCATTTGGGTACACTGCAGCATCCACGGAGAGGTTCTTGCTGCCAAGGGAATGCTTGACAGCTTGAAAGACGTTTTGGACACTACAGTGAAAATACCATCACTCATTCATATATCTTTATGTACATATTCTTTATCCCCTTACACTTGTGTGTATAAGGTAGTAGTTTTGGAATTGTTAGCTAGATTACTTGTTGGTTATTACTGCATTGTCAGAACTAGAAGCACGCTAACCATGTGTATGTGACAAATAACATTTGATTTGATTTGAAATGGTTAACTTTGTTAAAGCAAGGCCCCAGAACTCTTGTGTATTTTCTGCACTATGCAATGATACGGGCAGCGACCATGTAAAGCTTTTACAACATACAGAAGTGGGCTGGTTATCAAGGGACAAACTATAAAAATTAAAAAAATTGAGAGACGAGCTTAAAGTTTTCTTACTGACCATAATTTTCACTTGTCTGACCGCTTGCATGATGACGAGTTTATTACACGACTGGCCGATATGGGTGATGTTTTTTCTAGACCGAATGATCTGAATGTAGGATTACAGGGACTCCCCGCAACTATATTCAATGTGCAGGACACAATTGAGGGAATGATGAATTGAGATCCGCCCCTTTTTAAAAATGTTTGCCTAAAATGACATATTGAAATCTAAGTGCCTGTAGCTCAGGACCTGAAGCAAGGATATGCATATTCTTAGTGCCATTTGAAAGGAAACACTTTGAAGTTTATGTAAATGTGAAAGGAATGTAGGAGAATATAACACAATATATCTGGTAAAAGATAATGCAAAGATTAAAACAACCCTTCTTTTTTTTGTACCATCATCTTTGAAATGCAAGAGAAAGGCCATAATGTATTATTCCAGCCCAGGTGCGAATTAGATGGTGTCCACTAGATGGCAGCACTGCATGTGCAAAGGTGTAGACTGATCCAATGAACCATTTCATTTCTGTTCAAAATGTTGTATGAAGACTGCCCAAATGTGCCTAATTTGTTTATTAATAACTTTCCATGTTCAAAATTGTGCACTCTCCTCAAACAATAGCATGTTATTCTTTCACTGTAATATCTACTGTAAATTGGACAGTGCAGTTAGATTAACAAGAATTTAAGCTTTCTGCCAATATCAGATATGTCTATGTCCTAGGAAATTTTCTTGTTACTTACAACCTCATGCTAATCGCATTAGCCTACATTAGCTCAATCGTCCCATGGAAGGGACACCGATCCCAAAGAAGTTTTAAGAAGTTGGAGTTCTTCTCTGTCTGCATTAACAAGGAAAACACACAGGTCTTTCCATCATTGTATGATTTTGTGTGTGCAAATGAACTCAAGCTTACGGACAATGTCAAATGTCATATATATAGCAAACGGACAATGTCAAATGTGATATATAGCAAACGGACAATGTCAAATGTGATATATAGCGAAGCACCTGAGTGAGTTGGGTGCGCAAATACGCAGGTATTTTCCTGAAATGGACGACACAAACAACTGGATTCATTATATAACTTTCATGCCCTGCCTCCAGTCCACTTATCGATATCTGAACAAGAGAGCCTCATTGAAATTGCAACAATCGGTTCAATGAAAATTGAATTTAATCAGAAGCCACTGCCAGATTTCTGGATTGGGCTGTGCTCAAGAGTATCCTGCCTTGGCAAATCGTGCTGTTAAGACACTGATGCCCTTTGGAACCATGTACCTATGTGAGAGAGGATTCTCTGCCCTCACTAGCATGAAAACTAAATACAGGCACATACTGTGTGTGGGAAATGATTTTAGACGGAAACTCTCTCCAATACAACCCAACATTGCAGAGTTATGTGCATCCTTTCAAGCTGAGTTATTCACAATTTTTGATGAACAAATAAGGTTTTATATGTAAGATGGTAAATAAAGAGCAAAATGATTGATTGTTATATTATTATTTGTGCCCTGGTCCTATAAGAGCTCTGTGTCACTTCCCACGAGCCGTGTTGTGACAAAAACTCACACTCATTCTTATGTTGAATAAATGTATCGTATAGTGTGTGTGTGTGGCAGGCTTACAATGATGGCAAAAAACAACATTTGAGGCTGACCTTGGTGCTAGAGGGGGTACGCAGCTGGAGGTTGAATGTGTGAAGGGGTACGGGACTATAAAAAGTTTAGGGACCACTGATCTACCGTAACTTGTCCAATAAGAAACGTTTGTTTTCCTTTTCTGTTGCAAAACGTTTTGAAACAGTGTGCACTGGTGAATACACGACTCGGTTAATTTCCCCTCGTCTTTGGCTTATTATCAGGTCTGTTATTATTGAGATTATTATATAATATTTACAACTTTACTTACAGATTAGGCAAAAGGTACAATGTATTTTTTATTTGACTGGGCATTTGAACAATATATTAATTCATATCAATGTGGCATTTAAATACAGGAACATACAGTATATTTCCCACCTGTAGAAAATCTTCTATTTACAGTGCATTACAACATTCCTCGCAAAATGTGTCAGACTGTTGCTAAGGCAAAATGTGTCAGACTGTTGCTAAGGCAAAATGTGTCAGACTGTTGCTAAGGCAAAATGTGTCAGACTGTTGCTAAGGCTAAAAATGTGTCAGACTGTTGCTAAGGCTAAATGTGTCAGACTGTTGCTAAGGCTAAATGTGTCAGACTGTTGCTAAGGAAAAATGTGTCAAGACTGTTGCATTTTAAGAATACTGGAAAAATAACTGCACTGCAAAACAGTAGAGCAACAACAATTCATTTAATTATACATTTATTGAAAATATCTCTGAATTTCACTTCAGAATATATTTCACATTTTACATACACCAGAACATAAGAATGATACCATTTTTGCTTCCCTCAACATGACAGAATTAACTATATTTATTTTGGGATTGTTGAATAATACTGCAAGAGAAGTATTTGAATGACTTGTTGTAATAATTTGCAGTTCGGTAAAACTCTACGATTAGTTCTCACTAGCATTTCACATTAAAGTATCCTGTTCCCAGATCAACGTGTGCTGTGTATCCAACTCCTACAGCTGTTTCGATCTACAGCACAAACCGATCCGGACCTGGGACCAGGCTAACATTAAAGCCCCTTTTTGTTCAAAAGTTCCAGGCAGATATCATGTCCTGTCTCTGTACCTCCTTCAGGTTGGCACGTCTATCGGACTCAACCACTGTCCACTAAAGTACGTTAAATACAGTAAACCACCAATTCATTCATATCTGATGGAACTAAAACACTTAGATCTGCATTGTGGTACGTGTCATTTCTGCCTTTCACTGCCTTTGGCTGTTTTTAACCAAACTAAACGGGATGTGAACACAGAAAGGATCAGGAATAGATTAAAGTCATCATAAGGCAGTAGTAGAGTATCCTGACTCAGTCTTTAAGTACAGTCAACAATGTGATTTCCTGTGTTTTATATATATATATATATATATATTTTCTTTTAGTGGTAAGAGCTGTTTGAAAAGACTGCCTGAATTTTCAGCCTGTTTTGGTGAGAGGGAGTTTTGGCCTCACATGGTGACATCATGAGTAAATGAGTTAATAGACCAATAAGAAAGAGAGTTCCAGACCTCTCTGCCAATAACAGCTCGTTTTCAGTTTCCCCCTCCCCACTCAGAACCACTTCCAGACAGTTCAAGCTAAACATTTGCTTGAGAAATTGCTCTTTGCTACAAAGCTATTTTTCTTTTTGACCATTTTAATTGAAAACAATCACAGTAAGGTAGTTCATTGTTACCCAGAAATGCTAGACATTGCGATAAAAATAGCTGCTTTCGACCTTTAAATTGTTTAAAAAGGTGCTCAAATAATTCATTTTAGAAGTTCTGTGCTACTGCCAAAGGAAAAAAGTACTAAAAGCAATACATTTTCATGCCATTTTCTTTCAGTAAATGAAAACCACAAATGGCAAAAAATACACAATACACAAAGAACATTTTGTCAAGTTAACATACAAACAGAATCTTTCAAGTTGAATGAAAAGTAACTCCCCTATTGAACAAGCTCCTAAGTAGAAGATCCAAACAGCCCCTAGATCTTCTATTGACCAAATAACACCTGGGCCTACTGCAGGTGTTACTACCTTACTGAGAAAAACACAATGCTTCTGTGTCAATGTTATCTGTTGCTATACGACTGTCTCCGGTAACAACTCATTGACTTTATTTAGCTAGTGTCAGGGAAATCAGGGCAGTTGTTTAGGTTATGACAAAGACCACACTTTTAAGCGTTGGCCCAGTAACCGAAAGGTCACTGGTTCGAATCCCAGAGCTGACTAGGTGAAGAAAAATATATATATGCCGATGTGCCCTTGAGCAAGGCACTTAACCCTAATTGCTCATGTAAGTTGCTCTGGATAAGAGCCGTCTGCTAAATGTCTGAAAAAGTTTTAAAATCATGTACAATCTTATGACCTAAGTAGCTTGCTAAACAGCATTATCCAGCTACAAGGGGTTAATAACGGCTCTATGGTAAGGCTGCACTAGACATGTCCAACCAATGGCACATTATGGGCACATAGAGGTAACTGGCAAAATAATAACAACACCAACATCGTGTCAATAGAACGCTGGCCCACCACCAGCCAGAACAGCTTCACCTTGGCATAGATTCTACACGTGTCTGGAACTCTGTTGGGAGGGTTACGGCACCATTATTCCAGGAGACATTCCACCAGTTTGGTGTTCTGTTGGCGGCGGTGTAAAAGGCCGTCTCAAGGCGCCTCTTCAGAATCTCCCGTAAAGTGTTCAATTGGGTTGAGATCTGGTGACTGAGACGGCACTTGGTTTACATCGTTTTCATGCTTATCAAACCACTCGTGCCCTGTGGATGGGGGCATTGTCATCTTATGGGGACGTAGCCATGGTAACCATAATAGTGGCCTGCCCAGCATTTGTATGCATGACCCTAAGCATTATGGGATGTTAATTGTTTAATTAACTCAGGAAACCACACCTGTGTGGAAGCACCTGCTTCAATACACTTTGTATCCCTCATTTATTCAAGTGGTATTATTTTGGCAGTTAGATTTATTATCAAATATTACAAGAAAATCAACTAACATTTTCATGTTATGGCAGAGAGGAAGGTATGGAAGAAATGTACCGTAAAGTAGTTGGTGAATGTTTTAAACTAAATGTGGATTAACTCCTTATATAACCGTGTTATCAATAAGTTAAATATATTATATATAATATAATATTATGATACTGGGGATACTGGGGCAGGTAGCCTAGTGGTTAGAACGTTGGGCCAGTAACTGCTAGATCAAATCCCCAAGCTGACAAATCTGTCATTCTACCCCTGAACAAGGCAGTTAACCCACTGTTCCTAGACCAGTTAACCCACTGTTCCTAGACCAGTTAACCCACTGTTCCTAGACCAGTTAACCCACTGTTCCTAGACCAGTTAACCCACTGTTCCTAGACCAGTTAACCCACTGTTCCTAGACCAGTTAACCCACTGTTCCTAGACCAGTTAACCCACTGTTCCTAGACCAGTTAACCCCACTGTTCCTAGACCAGTTAACCCACTGTTCCTAGACCAGTTAACCCACTGTTCCTAGACCAGTTAACCCACTGTTCCTAGACCAGTTAACCCACTGTTCCTAGACCAGTTAACCCACTGTTCCTAGACCAGTTAACCCACTGTTCCTAGACCAGTTAACCCACTGTTCCTAGACCAGTTAACCCACTGTTCCTAGACCAGTTAACCCACTGTTCCTAGACCAGTTAACCCACTGTTCCTAGACCAGTTAACCCACTGTTCCTAGACCAGTTAACCCACTGTTCCTAGACCAGTTAACCCCACTGTTCCTAGACCAGTTAACCCCACTGTTCCTAGACCAGTTAACCCACTGTTCCTAGACCAGTTAACCCACTGTTCCTAGACCAGTTAACCCCACTGTTCCTAGACCAGTTAACCCACTGTTCCTAGACCAGTTAACCCCACTGTTCCTAGACCAGTTAACCCACTGTTCCTAGACCAGTTAACCCACTGTTCCTAGACCAGTTAACCCCACTGTTCCTAGACCAGTTAACCCCACTGTTCCTAGACCAGTTAACCCACTGTTCCTAGACCAGTTAACCCCACTGTTCCTAGACCAGTTAACCCACTGTTCCTAGACCAGTTAACCCCACTGTTCCTAGACCAGTTAACCCACTGTTCCTAGGCCGTCATTGTTAATAAGAATTTGTTCTTAACTGACTTGCCTAGTAAAATAAAGGTAAAAATAAATACTGCAGGTCCCTCTTCAGGGATGCAGAAGTACATTTTATGGCCATAATCCTAACAACTACATTTTACATTCACCTTTTAACTAGTTTACTTTTATCAACAAATCATTTTTTATTGAGTTGTGTTTTTGTCAATTCAATTAAAAAGTGTTGTAGACTACAAATAGCTTGTAGAAAGTACACTCAGCCTACAGTAGAATGGCCATGGCATAGACAGAGAACTGTTTCATATTCATGGCTGGATTACTAACTGGGAAATGAGCTTTAAAACTGAACATTTTGTATCTCTGCCCCATGGCAAAATGCGTACAATTGCAGGAAGTTAGCTTTAAAAAATCTTACTCCACTGCCATGAGGGGAGGGGAGGCTTCAAAATATTATTGCCCAGGGCCCCAGATGTGGTTTGTCAGCCCTGCTTCCATAAGAATCAGCATATAAAAAAATGTTTTTTTACTATTTATGTTTTTTTGTATAGCTCTAACCTGGTTGACAATCTAGGGAGGGGGAGCATGTATTCTTCATTTGTTGTCTAAGATGTATAAAATCTATTTTTGTGACAGTACCGCCATGCCTGTGTTTTATCCAGTTCCACTGCGACCCCTCTCATTTATCCAGTTCCACTGTGACCCCTCTCATTTATCCAGTTCCACTGCGACCCCTCTCATTTATCCAGTTCCACTGTGACCCCTCTCATTTATCCAGTTCCACTGCGACCCCTCTCATTTATCCAGTTCCACTGCGACCCCTCTCATTTATCCAGTTCCACTGCGACCCCTCTCATTTATCCAGTTCCACTCTCATTTATCCAGTTCCACTGACCCCTCTCATTTATCCAGTTCCACTGCGACCCCTCTCATTTATCCAGTTCCACTGCGACCCCTCTCATTTATCCAGTTCCACTGCGACCCCTCTCATTTATCCAGTTCCACTGCGACCCCTCTCATTTATCCAGTTCCACTTCCACTGCGACCCCTCTCATTTATCCAGTTCCACTGTTCCACTGCGACCCCTCTCATTTATCCAGTTCCACTGCGACCCTCTCATTTATCCAGTTCCACTGCGACCCCTCTCATTTATCCAGTTCCACTGCGACCCCTCTCATTTATCCAGTTCCACTGCGACCCCTCTCATTTATCCAGTTCCACTGCGACCCCTCTCATTTATCCAGTTCCACTGCGACCCCTCTCATTTATCCAGTTCCACTTCTCATTTATCCAGTTCCACTGCGACCCCTCTCATTTATCCAGTTCCACTGCCAGTTCCACCCCCTCTCATTTATCCAGTTCCACTGCGACCCCTCTCATTTATCCAGTTCCACTGCGACCCCTCTCATTTATCCAGTTCCACTGCGACCCCTCTCATTTATCCAGTTCCACTGCGACCCCTCTCATTTATCCAGTTCCACTGCGACCCCTCTCATTTATCCAGTTCCACTGCGACCCCTCTCATTTATCCAGTTCCACTGTGACCCCTCTCATTTATCCAGTTCCACTGCGACCCCTCTCAATAAAGTAAGACTCCTTCCGTATCATTTAAACACTGTGCTGTAAACTGTAACAATGTTGAATAACAACCAAGTCAGTTGAAAACTAATAAATCTCATATACTCTATGAAAGGGAACATGGTTTTCCACGTTTCAGGACTCTATTCCTCATTAAATATCCAGTAAATCATTGAGTATTAAAGTAACTTCCAGATTTTTATTAAATATGAAATAGTTTTCCTTCAAATCTTTAAAAAATGAAGCAGCTTTTCTGTGTTGGAATGGTGTGGGCATATCTACCGGTCATTAGAAATATTCATGTGAGTAAACCGCTGATTGGCCAGCACTTCATACTCTATGAGGAAATAGCAAACCGTCTGTTTGAGATATAACTTTGAATTGGAGTTTTTGAAGTGTTTTTTATTTATTTCTTTCTTCCTCCCAATTTATGCTTTTGGCCACAAATACAAGTATAGGACGAGTCCGCAACATTCTTTGGGTTTGAGTAAACAGAATACGACCTTTTAAAAGTGAGACTTTCACTGGACAGTTACTTTTGAGAATAGAAAAGTATCTGTGTTGGTTGCACGACCCACATTACATGAAAGCTATGGACACAACTGACAGCTTCACTTCAAGATGGGAGATTTAACAGGTGTCACAACAAACAAGTTTAAAATGTTTTTTTTTCTTCTTTTTTTAAAAGCTTTCTTATTTTTCAAATCTCTCCTTTAATACTTGACAGCAGTATTAAGGAGAAACTCTGGATTGATTGCCTAGGCAACATCAATGTAACATTGCAGCAGAAGAAGCATTCACAGCTCATGAACACCTCCTCCAGCCTACTGAGGGAGGCTCGACCAATGGCAGCATACCAGCTTTGGCAACAGACAGATTTGTACCATTTCACACAACAGACTATTTGCTGCAGCAGAAGAAGAAATGAAACAGCACAACAAGAGGTGATTAAAGTCCCTATTTTAAAAGCTAACATGAATCTTTAAGAAATCCGTAAAAAGCTCACAAAGGAGAAGAGTGAAGCTGTGACTGTAGCTACAAGATAGAGAAGCATCTCTCAACATTACACTGCAAACTACATTTTTGTCGGTTTTATATATATGTTTTTTAACATTTTTACATTGGTTTTGTTTTGGAGCTTTTTTGAGATTGGGGACAACCTCCTAGCCACTCCGGTTCCGGGTGCCTCCGTCCCCAGTGCGCTGAGCCCGGGCCAGCACTATTTCAGTGGACACTCTCTTGCGGTCCTTTGCCAGGCCGAGGAAACACATCAAGTCGATGAAACAGGTGGTCAGGTTCAGTTTGCAGCCAAACTCACTTGATGCATAATCATATGGGAAGGTGTGGTGATAGTTATGGAACCCCTCACCTGAAAGTGACAGGAAACCACAGTCAGGAGAACCGTTGGCCGTTATTTACACAGAATCATATATTCAAGATATCTTGTAAGATGTGAACACCCACACATGGTTTGATATAGAGCCACTATAAATATTATTTTCTGTCAACTCAAAAACCTCAAATTCATGGTCTGCATAAACTTGCTCTTCATCGACAATGATCAACCAATCCCCTTTTGATCTCTTTGACAAACAGGTGTAATCAAAGTAAACTGACAGCAGGTTAAATACTGACAAACAGGTGTAATCAAAGTAAACTGACAGCAGGTTAAATACTGACAAACAGGTGTAATCAGAGTAAACTGACAGCAGGTTAAATACTGACAAACAGGTGTAATCAGAGTAAACTGACAGCAGGTTAAATACTGACAAACAGGTGTAATCAGAGTAAACTGACAGCAGGTTAAATACTGACAAACAGGTGTAATCAAAGTAAACTGACAGCAGGTTAAAAACATATCACGTTTAATATCACCCAGGAAGGTAATTACAAGCACAGAAGTCAACGCTCGTTCTGTTAGGCTACTGTTCTGCGATAATTGTGTAATATATAGTCATTTATTTACCCCGTTTTCTCCCCAATTTCATGGTTTCCAATTGGTAGTTACAGTCTTGTCTCATCGCTGCAACTCCCCTACGGACTCGGGAGAGGCGAAGGTCGAGAGCCGTGCGTCCTCCGAAACACAACCCGGCCAAGCCACACTGCTTCTAGACACAACGGCCACTTAACCCGGAAGCCAGTCGCACTAATGTGTCGGAGGAAACGCCGTACACCTGGTGACCGTGTCAGCGTGCACTGCGCCCGGTCCGGCCCGCCACAGGAGTCGCTAGTGCGTGACGGGACAAGGACATCCCTGCCGACCAAACCCTCCCCCAACCCAGACGACGCTGGGCCAATTGTGCGCTGCCCCACGGGTCTCCCTGTCGCGACAGAGGCTGGACTCGAACCCAGAATCTCTAGCGGCACAGCTAGCAATGCGATGCAGTGCCTTAGACCACTGCGCCACTCAGGAGACCCCAGTATAGAGTCCTCTACGATATAACTACCATGTTATAAAGGAACGACTTAATGAAAGATCTTAAGATCTTTTAAAATGGAAAGAGGTAGCTAACATACCTATGGCACTAAGGGTGACAAACTTGTTCTCTCTGGGGTTGATGTTGGTGTCGTAGGGCCGGTTTCCCCACATGTGGGCAGCACTGTTGACCAGCCAGGTAGCGTTCAGTACCAGGGTGTACCTCAGCAGACCCGGCACGAAGTAGCCCAGCCACAGGCTCTCTCCCCACAGGCACCAAGGAACAAACATGGGGATGGAGAAGCACATCAGCACCACTGACATCTTGTAATACCTGTGGAGAAGACCAGAGACATATCCTCTATTACATCTAATAATACCTGTGGAGAAGACCAGAGACCAGAGACATATCCTCTATTACATCTAATAATACCTGTGGAGAAGACCAGAGACATATCCTCTATTACATCTAATAATACCTGTGGAGAAGACCAGAGACCAGAGACATATCCTCTATTACATCTAGTAATACCTGTGGAGAAGACCAGAGACATATCCTCTATTACATCTAATAATACCTGTGGAGAAGACCAGAGACCAGAGACATATCCTCTATTACATCTAGTAATACCTGTGGAGAAGACCACAGACATATCCTCTATAACATCTAGTAATACCTGTGGAGAAGACCAGAGACATATCCTCTATTACATCTAATAATACCTGTGGAGAAGACCAGAGACCAGAGACATATCCTCTATGACATCTAGTAATACCTGTGGAGAAGACCAGAGACATATCCTCTATTACATCTTGTAATACCTGTGGAGAAGACCAGAGACATATCCTCTATGACATCTAGTAATACCTGTGGAGAAGACCAGAGACATATCCTCTATGACATCTAGTAATACCTGTGGAGAAGACCAGAGACATATCCTCTATTACATCTAGTAATACCCGTGGAGAAGACCAGAGACATATCCTCTATGACATCTTGTAATACCTGTGGAGAAGACCAGAGACATATCCTCTATGACATCTAGTAATACCTGTCAAACCAGAGAACAGAGACAAATAAAAACATCTAGTAAAGACGTGGAGAAGACCAGAGACATATCCTCTATGACATCTTGTAATACCTGTGGAGAAGACCAGAGACATATCCTCTATGACATCTAGTAATACCTTACAATATGATCAGATAAATAAAGAATATTTTCTTATGACCTAGTAATCTTTAATTTTCAACAGACAAAGACAAATTTCCTTTATATAAATATCCACCTGTGGATAACATGAACATTAAATGAAAGAAACCTGTGGAGAAGACCAGAGACATATCCTCTTCATCTAGTAATACCTGTGGAGAAGACCAAGAAAAAACAATAATAGCAATTTTCTATCATCCACTCAACTGAAATATTTTAAAATATAATACCTGTGAAAGACAAAAAATAAGAAAACTATTAATCAAAAACAACTATTTACATCTAGTAATACCTGTGGAGAAGACCAAACAAATCCTCTATTTTAACTTTTAATACTTGTGGAGAAGACCAGAGAATATATCCTCTATGACAACTTGTAATACCTGTGGAGGGTGATACTTGGTGGTGTCCAGAGTTCATCAGTTCGGGGTAGACAGCTATCCTCAGAATTGATGGAGGTGTTCATCTTGATGTTTTGTTCATACCTCAAAGAAGAACAGTTGTTCACACAGGTATCCTGCTGCCAAACATAGACAACGTTTGAGCAGCCTGGATCTCTATGACATCTGTACCTGTGGAGAAGACCAGAGACATATCCTCTATGACATCTAGTAATACCTTGGAGAAGACCAGAGAACAACATCCTCTTGACATCTTGTAATACCACGTCAAGACCAGAGACATAGTTCCAACCTCTATGACATCTAAAGTAATATCCTGTGAAAGAGAGAAGATACCTATTTTATCAGCCAACTGTGTGCTCGGGAACGCACTGGTAGAGAGCTTCCTCTATGACATCTTGTAATACTCAAATTTTCTTTCCGAAGACCCCACAGAGAGTTTGGTTTTAAATGCCTCACTCTACTGACATCAGAGAGACAATACCCTGCAGCTGCAAGTTTATTGCATTCAGATGACTCGTAATGTCACACAGAAAAGCCATTTCACACAGAAACATATCCTCTATTGACATCTCTTTCCCTACCTGTCCAAGACCAGAGACAAATCTCCTCTATGAAACATCTTTGAAGCACCTTTCCCTGGAGCCAGACCTCTGTGTGATAAGGCAAATCACCATATCCTTTCTAACTATGACACTCTAGTAAACCTGTCTGATAAACCCAACTGTGCCAGATGATGCTCTTACATGACCATTTTCATCTTTACCGATAACCTTCCTGGGATGATACAATGATAGAAGCTCACCTGTCTTTCCTTTTGGATCTTTTCCAGCAGATAGACTTCGTCACAGTGTCCACACATCGCAGGTGCTCTCTCAGGACCCAAACAGCAGATAGAGTTTTTCCCAAGGCAGCTCCATCTCATTTACACATCTTGACACTCTTCATACAGGATCATGCCCAGCCATGCATAGGACGTAACCAAAAACTCTCTGTCACAGGACCCAACACAGCAGATAGAATTGACTCTGGGCAATGTCAGAAATAGACCTCTCTCATCCACAGCCAAGGAATATGCAGATAGACCTCTTTTCAGGACCCAACAGCAGCAGATTGATGACAACTGGTCTCTCTCTCACAATGGACCCAGACTCACATTTAAAAAGCAGATAGACCTCTTTCTGGGCAGGACCCAAAACTTTAATCATGCAGATAGACCTCCCCTCCGGAAATGGCCAGCTGATAGACCTCTCTTCAGGACCAAAATAGAAGACTGGCTCTTGACAGGGCCTTGTGATTTGGCTTTTTTGAACAGAGCCTCTCGAGATTTGAGGCCTCCCAACCTCTGCCTTTTGTAGCCTTTGTTCCATGTCCATAGACTCTGTTTTTGTCAGGACCCAACATAATGTCGTCTCAGATTATACTCTTTCAGTACCGCCACACTTTCTCAACACAGCAGGTTTTCCAGACCTCTCATATACAGGACCCCACACAGTTTGATAGACCTCTTCTACAGGACCCAACACAGCAGATAGCCATTTTTGAGGGTATCTGAAGCAGATAGACCTTTACTGTGATGCTGACAGACAGCTGTGCCTACAAATATTGAAATGAAGACCTACTGCTCAGTCTAACAGAAATGTAGTATCTCTACAGGACCCAACACAGCAGATAGACTATCAGTTCTAATAAATCAGATCATCCCAGGGGCCAAAACAGGACCCATGTCAGATAGACCTCTCTGACAGGACCCAAACATCTAGTAATACCTGTGGAGAAGACCAGAGACATATCCTCTATTACATCTAGGACCCAACACAGACCAGAGACATATCCTCTATGACATCTTGTAATACCTGTGAAGACCAGGACATATCCAACACATCTAGATAGACCTGTCTACAAGACCAGAAACAGCAGATAGATCCTCTATTACATCTAGTAATACCCAAAGACAGCAGATAGACATCTTGTAATACCTGTGGAGGACCAGAGACATAGCCTCTATGACATCTAGTAATACCTGTGGAGAAGACCAGAAACAGAGACATATCCTCTATGACATCTAGTAATACCTGTGGAGAAGACCAGAGACATATCCTCTATTACATCTAGTAATACCTGTGGAGAAGACCAGAGAACAGAGACAGATCCTCTATGACATCTAGTAATACCTGGGACCCAGACAGAGAACAGATAGACATATCCTCTATGACATCTAGTAATACCTGTGGACAAGACCAGAGACATATCCTCTATTACATCTAGTAATACCCAGCAGAAGACCAGAGACAGGATCCTCTATGACACAGTAATACCTGTGGAGAAGACCAGAGACATATCCTCTATGACAACTTGTCCTGTGGAGAAGACCAGAAACAGAGACATATCCTCTATGACATCTTGTAATACCCATGGAGAAGACCAGAGACATATCCAATGACACAGTAATACCTGAGAAGACCAGAGACATATCCTCTATGACAACTTGAATACCTGTGGAGAAGACCAGAGAACAGAGACATATCCTCTATGACAGTAATACCTCTGGAGAAGACCAGAGACATATCCTCTATGACATCTAGTAATACCTGTGGAGAAGACCAGAGAACAGAGACATATCCTCTATGACATCTTGTAATACCCGTGGAGAAGACCAGAACATATCAGATATGACATCTAGTAATACCTGTGGAGAAGACCAGAGAACAGAGACATATCCTCTATGACATCTTGTAATACCCGTGGGAAGACAGAGACATATCCTCTATGACATCTAGTAATACCTGTGGAGAAGACCAGAGAACAGAGACATAGCCTCCTCTATGACATCTAGTAATACCTGTGGAGAAGACCAGAGACATATCCTCTATGACATCTTGTAAGACCCAACACAGCAGACTATCAGGCAGCAACAGAAGATACATGTCTATTCAAACTGTCAGATAGACTGTCAGTCTAACAGACCTCTCTCTACAGGACCCAACACAGCAGATAGACCTCTCTCTACAGGACCCAACACAGCAGATAGACCTCTCTCTACAGGACCCAACACAGCAGATAGACCTCTCTCTACAGGACCCAACACAGCAGATAGACCTCTCTCTACAGGACCCAACACAGCAGATAGACCTATCAGTCCCAACAGAGCAGATAGACCTCTCTCTACAGGACCCAACACAGCACTGTCTCATGGCAGATCTGTGAGTCACATTAACAGACCTCTCTCTAACCCAACACAGCAGATAGTCATACTATCAACTCTAACAGACCTTCTACAGGACCCATACTGCAGATAGACCTCTCTCTAACAGGACAGGTTTACACAGTAACACTGTCTCGGCTGGCAGCATCTTCTTTTGATGATCACATTATTCCTATTCTTAACCTTCTGAGTCATACTGGTGATCTAACTATGAACAGGACAGGTTTAGTGGGGAGTCATACTGGTGATCTAACTATGAACAGGACAGGTTTAGTGGGGAGTCATACTGGTGATCTAACTATGAACAGGACAGGTTTACTTCTGAGTTATACTGGTGATCTAACTATGAACAGGACAGGTTTAGTGGGGAGTCATACTGGTGATCTAACTATGAACAGGACAGGTTTAGTGGGGAGTCATACTGGTGATCTAACTAACAGGTTTAGTGTAGTCATACTGGTGATCTAACTATGAACAGGACAGGTTTAGTGGGGAACACTGGATCTAACTAGGACAGGTTTAGTGGGGTCAGTCTATATGAACAGGACAGGTTTAGTGATCATACTGGTAACTATGAACAGGACAGGTTTAGTGGGAGTCATACTGGTGATCTAACTATGAACAGGACAGGTTTACTTCTGAGTTATACTGGTGATCTAACTATGAACATGACAGGTTTAGTGGGGAGTCATACTGGTGATCTAACTATGAACAGGACAGGTTTAGTGGGGAGTCATACTGGTGATCTAACTATGAACAGGACAGGTTTAGTGGGGAGTCATACTGGTGATCTAACTATGAACAGGACAGGTTTACTTCTGAGTTATACTGGTGATCTAACTATGAACAGGACAGGTTTAGTGGGGAGTCATACTGGTGATCTAACTATGAACAGGACAGGTTTAGTGGGGAGTCATACTGGTGATCTAACTATGAACAGGACAGGTTTAGTGGGAGTCATACTGGTGATCTAACTATGAACAGGACAGGTTTAGTGGGGAGTCATACTGGTGATCTAACTATGAACAGGACAGGTTTAGTGGGGAGTCATACTGGTGATCTAACTATGAACAGGACAGGTTTAGTGGGAGTCATACTGGTGATCTAACTATGAACAGGACAGGTTTAGTGGGGAGTGAACAGAAACAGTTATGAAAAAGAGAATTCAAGGACTACGGTTGAAATGGATCGTCAGGAAGGAACACCTACTTCCTCTGGAACATGACGACCTTGTCAGCCTTCAAGTCACTGAGCTCCAGCTTCTTCCCCTTCTCAATGACGTCTGGGTGTTTACGCACCAGGAGCCAACCGATGTGGGAGAAGAAGAACCCTCGGACGGCGTTGTGCGGGTCGGCATCGGTCTCTGAAAACTTGTGGTGAACTCTGTGGTCCCGAGCCCATTCAAAGATATCATTCTGTAGTGGGGGGCACAAAGACCAATACATAGAATCCATAGAACGGGCCTGATGGCATAATGGGTGGACTTGGCAGCCATTTTGAGTGTACCCATGTAGTGGGGGGCACAAAGACAAATACATAGAATCCATAGAACGGGCCTGATGGCATAATGGGTGGACTTGGCAGCCATTTTGAGTGTACCCATGTAGTGGGGGGCACAAAGACAAATACATAGAATCCATAGAACGGGCCTGATGGCAGAATGGGTGGGCTTGGCAGCCATTTTGAGTGTACCCATGTCTAGGTCGTTAACATACTGGTTAAGACAGCGGAATAATTCCATGCGGAGTGTTCGAAAGGAAACAAATTCATTGGACCGGTGCCGGTGCTGATTCTACAGGATGAGCATTGAACACGTGACCAGCGGTCGGGACATCAAGTAATAAAAGTGGATGTAGATCATTTGAAAAACGTTTCAATGACCAGAACGACAGTTATTCTGTGTTTACTGAGAAGTTAGCTGAAATGAACTACGATTGTGTTTATTCTCCACTTTCATAGCGAACTTTCAGTACTGCTAAAATTCACTTGCAGTCCTTTTTAAAATCGCTAATCCTGTAGAATCAGCAACTGGTCCAATGAATTAGTTTATTTTCAAACGCTTCAGCATGGAATTATTACATTGGCCTAAACGTTGTTCGCTTCAAACTAGACCAATCCAGGAAATAAAACCAGGAAGTGGACCTTTCAATCTTTGCTGTGTTGTCAACTCAAATTACATGACAAAAATAGCAAAAATATATATAGTATAGATTTTTAAACATTGCATGTGACATATACAGGGCCTTGGGTAAGTTTTCAGACCCATTCACTTCTTCCAAACGTTTGTTAGGTTACAGCCTTAATCTAAAATTGATTTGAAAAATAATTATAATCAATCTACACACAATACCCCATAATGACAAAGCAAAAATATATATACAGTGTATAGATTTTTTTTTAAACATTTTTGCTAATGTATAAAAAAAACAAACAACGGAAATATCACATTTACATAAGTATTCAGACCCTTTACTCTGTACTTTATAAGTATTCAGACCCTTTACTCTGTACTTTATAAGTATTCAGACCCTTTACTCTGTACTTTATAAGTATTCAGACCCTTTACTCTGTACTTTATTGAAGCACCTTTGGCAGCGATTACAGCCTCCATTCTTCTTGGGTGTGATGCTACAAGCTTGGAGCACCTGTATTTGGGGAGTTTCTCCCATTCTTCTCTGCAGATCTTCTCAAGCTCTCAGGTTGGATAGGGAGTGTCGCTGCACAGCTATTTTCAGGTCTCTCCAGAGATGTTCGATCGGGTCCAAGTCTGGGCTCTGGCTGGGCCACTCAAGGACATTCAGAGACTTGTCCCGAAGCCATTCCTGCGTTGTCTTGGCTGTGCTTAGGGTCATTGTCCCGTTGGAAGGTGAGGTCCTGTGCGCTCTGGAGCAGATTTTCATCAAGGACCTCTCTGTACTTTGCTCTGTTCATCTCTGCCTCGATCCTGACTATTCTCCCAGTCTCTGCCGCTGAAAAACATCCCAATAACATGATGCTGCCACCACCATGCTTCACAGTAGGAATGGTTCCAGGTTTCCTCCAGACATGATGCTGCCACCACTATGCTTCACAGTAGGGATGGTTCCAGGTTTCCTCCAGACATGATGCTGCCACCACTATGCTTCACAGTAGGGATGGTTCCAGGTTTCCTCCAGACATGATGCTGCCACCACTGCTTCACATCCTGACTATGGTTCCCAGGTCCCTGCCAAAAACATCCCAATAACATGATGCTGCCACCACCATGCTTCACAGTAGGATGGTTCCAGGTTTCCTCCAGACATGATGCTGCCACCACCATGCTTCACCGTAGGGATGGTTCCAGGTTTCCTCCAGACATGATGCTGCCACCACCATGCTTCACTGTCGGGATGGTTCCAGGTTTCCTCCAGACGTTATTCAGGCCAAAGAGTTTAATCTTGGTTTCATCATAGATTCTTGTTTCTCATGGTCTGAGTCTTTAGGTTTCTTTTGGCAAACTCCAAGCAGCCTGTTTTTATGTATTTGTTTAGTATTTAACCTTTACTTAACTAGGCAAGTCAGTTAAGAACTAATTCTTATTTAAAATGACGGCCTACCAAAAGGACACAACACTACATAAAGAGAGACCTAAAGACAACAACATAGCAAGGCAGCAACACATGACAAAACAACATGGTAGCAACACAAAACATGGTACAAACATTATTGGGCACAGACAACAGCACAAAAGGCTGTCATGTGTCTTTTACTGAAGAGTGGCTTCTGTCTGGCCACTCTACCATAAAGGCCTGATTGGTGGAGTGCTGCAGATATGGTTGTCCTTCTGGAAGGTTCTCCCATCTTCACAGAGGAACTCTGGAACTCTGTCAGTGTGACCATCGGGTTCGTCGTCACAGCCCTGACCAAGGCCCTTCTCCCCCGATTGCTCAGTTTGGCCGTGAGGCGAGCTACAACTAGAGTCTTGTTGGTTCCAAACTTCTTCCATTTAAGAATGATGGTGGCCACTGTGTTTAAGGGGACCTTCAATGCTGCAGGGATGTTTTGGTACCCTTCCCCAGATCTGAGCCTCGACACAATCCTGTCTCGGAGCTCTAAGGACAATTCCTTCTACCTCATGGCTTGGTTTTTTCTCTGACATGCACTGTCAACTGTGGGACCTTATATAGACAGGTGTGGGTCTTTCCAAATCATGTCCAATCAATTGAATTTACCACAGGTTGATTCCAATCAAGTTGTAGAAATGTCTCAAGGATGATCAATGGAAACAGGAGGCAGCTGAGCTAAACTTTGAGTCTCATTGCAAAAGGTCTGAATACTTATTTAAATAAGTATATATATATATATTATAATTATTTTTTATACATTAGCAAAAATATTCCAAAACCTGTTTTCGCTTTGTCATTATGGGGTATTGTGTATATACAAATATATTTCAACCCAATTTAGATTAAGGCTGTAACGTAACAAAATGTGGATAAAGTCAAGGGGTCTGAATCCTTTCCAAAGGCACTGTAAATTAGCATAATTTGAATGAACATTCTACATTACAGCCTGATCTCGCGACAGCTCACATTCTGAGTGCATGCAGTCGTCTGCTTGACCAGGCTAACAGAATGATACTTCGGGAAAGTTTGTTCATCATAACAATGGAAGAGGTTTTGTCTGTCTTCTGATGTTCAACCCGGTTCAATAAAGGTGAAGTGGGAAAGACCCATGTTGTACCTGAAAGGCCATGGAGTTGGCAGTGGCTAGGAAGATTCTGAGAGGTAACGAGGCCTTGTAGGACCTGTGGCTCCATAGCCGGTGAGCCCCCGCGGTCACTCCTAAAGCACTTGTTAAAAAGCAAAACACAACTGTGTGGAAAGAGAGAGAACAAGGAAGATAGAGGAACAAAATATATTTCAATGGTCAGATGACAACAGCTCCTCGCGCAGAATCATTTGCATGATAAACAGAGGAAACACGACCATAAACATGAATAGCATCAGGTGGCAGAGAATGGGTCCTGTACTCTCTGGTTTTCCTAAAAACATTAATTCATTTGTTTGCCATCTAATCCAGAAAAAGGGTCTGCTATTCCATAACAGAGTATAAACGAGCGATAGTGAATAATAATATACACCGTCAAACAGAGTGGAAGGTTTCACAGATGATAATGTCTCTTTTCCATAGAATCATTCATTTGGAGTTTATCTCCGGGACACAATAATCATATTTGGAGTAAGAGTTTTTTTTAATGAATGCATAATAACAATTGTTTCTAGAACTTTCTACATGTCTGGTTATGATAGTATTACATTTGCAGAGAAATGACAACCATCCGTGTTCACCAGCAGGGGAGAGAGAAAGAGGCAGGGAGTTTGCGCTACGCAGCACTGAAGACTGGCGAATCCAGCTGTGCCGTGTGCCCAATCCGAGGTGAAAATTAACTACGCCATAAAAACAATACGAAAACTCAAGTTCATTTGAAATAACAAGTGGGTTAGCTTTATCATACTTACACCAAGCCCAGGTCAAAACATGAGCAGATGGGACGAGGGTGATGCCGTACACGGCTCCAATGTGCAATAAAGTCATCAATATGACATTTCTCCACACGATCATCATTGAAGGTTTAGGACCTTCTTTCTCTTTGTATGTTTCATCAAACACATCATCTCTTTTTGTCGCCGATTCTGCGAGCACATCACCGTTCCTGTGTCTCCCCGGACCCTCTATCTCCGTGTCAGTCATCCTCGCCGTGATTTTGTTGATGAATGAAACTGCCAACGAAAGCAGACATTTTGTTACCTTCAAAATAACGAGACAACACAACAGTCATAAAATAGTGGCGTGAATGTGAATTAAATGTAATGTTTCTGCAGAAATTGACATTTGTAACTAATGTCACTCGAAATGGTGGTTAAACGTTGCACGATGGTGACAAAACCTGTCTGTTGCTGGGTGATGCTGAACACTGGCATCAAGACACCGCGTACATTAGTTGACTAATGTTGGATGAAACATCCCTGTATTATATTAAATAAAATATCAAACGTACCTTATGAAGACTACTTCTGTTAATTGATGCGAACAAATATGACAGAATCCAGTTTCAAAAGGTGGTAAACGGCACTGAATTGAAAATAATATAATAACACTGTGATGACCTAAGTTCCAGTGTTGCTGGAGCCGTTTACCTTGCTAGGTGCTCCGGGGTTTGGAGAAGATATTTGCGAGACTGTAATTGGACACGCTGGGTTTGATACCACCTTTCGCGCCTCGTTTCATTGGTTGCCCTGTTATCTGATGTTCACGTTGTTATAAGAACTTGTTAATAGAATATTCTCATCATTTACATAATAATATACTACAGTCTGGTTTTCATGTCTATGCATAGTCACATGTACAAATTACCTCGACTAACCTGTACCCCCGCACATTTACTCGGTACCGGTACCCCCTGTATATAGCCTCGTTATTGTTATTTTATTGTGTTACTTTTTTTTGTTTTTTTTGGTAAATATTTTCTTAACTATTTCTTGAACTGCACTGTTGGTTAAAAGAGCTTGTAAATACGCATTTCACGGTAAGGTCTAAACATGTTGTATTCGACGCATGTGACAAATAAAGTTGGATTTGATTTATGACTACAGTACAGTTCTGGGTTATTACACAGCCCCCTCCCCTCAAAGATGAATATTGGATGGAGAAAGTGTAGGCCTACTTTAGTCACACATCATTAATACGATATTGATCCATAATAATCTATTGTACAGGTTTACACAAATAGTTTAGATGTTTTATTGGATTGGCACTCTAGAAATGTAATGCAATACTGACCATAGCAAGCCCATGCTAAAAACATCAAACGGTTGGTTTGGATCATCAGTGATAGCGACACTGTCAGCATGATGGGACTATCTGCAGCCATTAGATAGTAGATAGGCTACAGTCGTTCCTCCGCTCTCTGCTTCAGCTTTGCCATGTGATGTTACCACGTCTAGTGCTGTGCTTCCCACACCTCTATGATGAATTCCACAGGAAGCCTCTGAATGTCACACCACATTTCAGTGGTTTCGGTGGTTCATGCGCTTGGTGATAATAGGCATGTCTTTAATGGGCTTGATTAATTCATCATATCTTTTTTTTAATATCACCACTTTCATTCAAACACTTAAGAAAGAGGAGAAGAATGCGTTGTCCATTGATACAGCCACACCCACACCCACACGGTTGCCCTGCAATGTTGGGAATGCAGTGAGAGATAATGTCTAAAATTGCTTGATTTGGGCCGGAGCTGTCCCGACGAGCTCCGTACCCGGACTTCACATTTTTTGGTAATTGCAAACCAGCTACTCTATAAAACAAAGTAGCATGTCGCCGGCGCAGATTCACACACCGAGGTAAAACACGGTGATCAAAACGGAATGGAAGGCGGGATCTGCACTGAATAGCAATGAAAATTAGGAATTCATTTCCTGATTCCGCTTTGTTGAAATTGATTTGCCGCTATTCGGTGAAACTATGCATGACTGTAGGCTGTTCCAGATTGTGCAGATTGAAAATGCGCCAGCCTGAATGGCATGGTGTCAAATTAGGGTTTTTAAGGTCATGAAAGGTAATTGAAATGAGTTGAATAATTTTTGTTCATATAATTAATTAATGAAGGCACACTTTTAAATATGATCAATCACTTAAAAACCGACATATCAGCCATTACCGGAAGGACCATTCATTGCGTGACTGTTGTACGCTGCACGTGTGAGAGTATGAGTGGTCTGTTGCCCGAGGAGAGAGAGAGCGCGGCAATTCAGCAGCAGGTATAACATAATGACAGACAACAGACTAACTACCCTGAACTAAAATATAAACGCAACATGCAACAATTTAAAATATTTTTTACTGAGTTTACAGTTCATATAAGAAAATCAGTCCATTGAAATACATTCATTAGGCCCGAATCTATAGATTTCACATGACTGGGAATACAAATATGCAACTGTTGGTCACAGATACCGTGTGGATCAGAAAACCAGTATCTGGCTGGGGCGCAACAAGTCCCCACCACATTCCCCCATTTCATCATTGGAATGTGATACAAACCTAGGAAAAGGTGTGCTTTAGGACCATGCAGACGTTTGGAGTGTTTATCTGTCTGGATTCTACAAAATATTTATATATATTTGTGCTCGGAAGTTTACATAGACTTAGGTTGGAGTCATTAAAACTAGATTTTCAACCACTCCACAAATTTCTTGTTAACAAACTATAGTTTTGGCAAGTCGGTTAGGACATCTACTTCGTGCATGACACTAGTAATTTTTCCAACAATTGCTTACAGACAAATTATTTCACTTATAATTCACTGTATCACAATTCCAGTGGGTCAGAAGTTTACATACACTAAGTTGACTGTGCTTTTAAACAGCTTGGAAAATTCCAGAAAACGATGTCATGGCTTTAGAAGCTTCTGATAGGCTAATTGACATAATTTGAGTCAATTGGAGGTGTACCTGTGGATGTATTTTAAGGCCTACCTTCAAACCCAGTGCCTCTTTGCCTGATATCATGGGAAAATCAAAAGAAATTAGCCAAGACCTCAGAAAAAAAATTGTAGATCTCCACAAGTCGGGTTCATCTTTGGGAGCATTTTCCAAACGCCTGAAGGTACCACGTTCATCTGTACAAACAATAGTACGCAAGTATAAACACCATGGACCACGCAGCCGTCATACCACTCAGGAAGGAGACGCGTTCTGTCTCCTAGAGATTAATGAACTTTGTTGCAAAAAGGTACAAAAGTATCTATATCCACAGTAAATCGAGTCCTATATCGACATAACCTGAAAGGCCGCTCAGCAAGGAAGAAGCCACTGCTCCAAAACCGCCATAAAAAAGCCAGACTACGGTTTGCAACTGCACATGGGGACAAAGATCATACTTTTTGGAGAAATGTCCTCTTGTCTGATGAAATAAAAATAGAACTGTTTGGCCATAATGGCCATCGTTATGTTTGGAGGAAAAAGGGGGACGCTTGCAAGCCGAAGAACACCATCCCAATCGTGAAGCACAGGGGTGGCAGCATCATGTTGTGGGGGTGCTTTGCTGCAGGAGGGACTGGTGAACTTCACAAAATAGATGGCATCACAAGGAGGGAAAATTATGGGGATATATTGAAGTAACATCTCAAGACAATAGTCAGGAAGTTAAAGCTTGGTCGCAAATGGATCTTCCAAATGGACAATGACCCCAATCATACTTCCAAAGTTGTGTCAAAATGGCTTAAGGACAACAAAATCAAGGTATTGGAGTGGCCATCACAAAGCCCTGACCTTAATCCTATAGAAAATCTGTGGTCAGAACTGAAAAAGCATGTGCGAGCAAGGAGGTCTACAAACCTGACTCAGTTACACCAGCTCTGTCAAGAGGATTGGGCCAAAATTCACCCAACTTATTGTGGGAAGCTTGTGGAAGGCTACCTGAAACATTTGACCCAAGTTAAACAATTTAAATGCAATGTTACCAAATACTAATTGAGTGTATGTAAACTTCTGACCCACTGGGAATGTGATGAAAGAAATAAAAGCTGAAATAAATCATTCTCTCTTCTATGATTCTGACATTTCACGTTCTTAAAATAAAGTGGTGATCCTAACTGACCTAAGACAGGGAATTTTTACAAGGATTAAATGCCAGGAATTGTGAAAAACTGAGTTGAAATGTATTTGGCTGAGGTGAATGTAAACTTCTGACTTAAACTGTATGTCCCCCCCACTTCTAAAACCAATGTTGTGCCCCTTGTATCTGGTGTGACCACCATTTACCTAATGCAGCAAGACACATCTCATTCTCATGGAGTTGATCAGGCTGTTGACTGTGGAATGCTGTCCCACTCCTCTTCAATGGCTGTGCAAAGTTGCTGGATATTGGCGGGACCTGGAACACACTGTCGTACACATAGATCCACAGCATCCCAAACATGCTCAATGGGTGACAAGTCTGGTGAGAATGCAGGCTATGGAAGAACAATCACAGTTTCAGCTTCTAGGAATCGTGTACAGATCCGTGTGACATGGGGCCGTGCATTATCATGATGAAACATGAGGTGATGGTGGCGGATGAATGGCACAACAATGGACCTTTAAAAAACATTTTTTTAACCTTTATTTAACCAGGCAAGTCAGTTAAGAACAAATTCTTATTTTCAATGACGGCCTAGGAACAGCGGGTTAACTGCCTGTTCAGGGGCAGAACGACAGATTGGTACCTTGTCAGCTCGGGGGTTTGAACTTGCAACCTTCCGGTTACTAGTCCAACGCTCTAACCACTAGGCTACCCTGTCGCCCCAATGACCTCAGGATTGCGTAACGGTATCTGTGTCCATTCAAATTGCCATCAATAAAATGCAATTGTGTTCGTTGTCCACAGTTTATGCCTGCCCATACCATAACCCCACCGCAACCGTTGGACACTGTGTTCACAACGTTGACATCAACAAACGGCTCGCCCACACCACGCCATACACGTTGTCTGACATTTGCCTGGTACAGTTGAAACCGGGATTCAAGGTCAAGACCCTGGTAAGGACGACGAGCACACAAATGAGATTCCCTGAGACGGTTTCTGACAGTCAACTGTCCAGGTGGCTGGTGGCTGGTCTCAGACGATCCCGCAGGTGAAGAAGCCGAATGTGGAGGTCCTGGGTTGGCGTGGTTACACATGGTCTGCGGTTGTGAAGCCGGTTGGACGTACTGCCAAATTCTGGAGGCAGCTTATCGTAGAGAACATTAGATTCTCTGGCAACAGCTCTGGTGAACATTCCTGCAGTCAGCATGACAATTGGACACTCCCTCAAAACTTGAGACATCTGTGACATTGCGTTGTGTGACAAAACTGCACATTTTAGAGTGGCCTTTTATTGTCTCTAGCACAAGGTTCACCTGTGCAATGATCATACTGTTTAATCAGCTTCTTGATATGCCAGACCTGTCATGTGGATAGATTATCTTGGCAATGGTTAAATGCTCACTAACGGGGATGTAAACAAATTTGTGCACAAAATTTGAGAGAAATAATATGTTTGTGCGTATGGAACATTTCTGGGATCTTTTATTTCAGCTCATGAAACATGGGACCAACCTTTTACATTCATATTTTTGTTCAGTGTAGATAGCCAATTCAAAACAATGTGTAGCAGTTATCTCGCTAGTTAATTATAACTAAGCATTAATGTCGTTGTCTCCTTTCCACCCGCACTCGCCTTATTAAATCTGCACCGTTGGAAAACTAGGATTACCCTCTATTAAACCGTAGCCGTGGAATTGCGACTACAAAAAATGGTAAGAATTGACAAATGACTTGCTGTGCATCACAGGAGGTTGGTGGTACCCTAACTGGGGAGAACAGGCTCATGGTAATGACTGGAGTGGAATCAATGGAATGGTATCAAACACATGGTTTCCATAGTTTCCAGGTGTTTGATGCCATTCCATTTGCTCCGTTCCTGTCATTATTATGGGCTGTTCTCCCCTCAGCGGCCTCCTGTGCTGTGCATAGATATCTCCTGAAATATGAATATTTGAGCCTTATATATAAACAGTTAAGCCGTGTTCACATTGGCAGTTTGAAGTGACTCAAATCCTATTTATTTGCATAATCTTAGCTTGCTACATAACGTCTGAGTGATAGGAAGCACAAGCACCACCAATAATCAGCCTACACCACTATGGCATACACCTGTTGTTACTATGACGACTAGGGTAGCCTTGTCTGCAAATGACTGCTGTCTGAACACACACAAATCCGATTTGGCCACGCTGTTTGGACAGTCAGTAGTCCAAAACGGATTTGAAAAACAAAACTGATTTGAGCATTAAGGCCTGCAGGAACAAGGCTTTAGATACCTTGCTTTGAAGTATCCTACCTTATCCATCTGATCAATATATCCATCTGATCAATATATATCCATCTGATCAATATATCCATCTGATCAATATATTATATCAAGGGTGGCAACCATCCTCCAGGATAACAGTGGCGAAAAAAGTATTAAATTCTCATACTGGAGTAAAGATACCTTAAAAGAAAAGGACTCAAGTAAAAGTGAAAGTCACCCAGTAAAATACTACTTGAGTAAAAGTCTAAAAGTATTTTTAAATATACTTAAGTATCAAAAGTGAATGTAATTGCTAAAATATACTTAAGTATCAAAAGTAAAAGTACCAATAATACAAAATTCCTTATATAAATTCCTTATATACAGCCAGGGTCACACGCCAACACTCAGACATAATTTAAAACAAAGCATTTGTGTTTAGTGAGTCCACCAGATCAGAGGCAGTATGGATGACCAGGGATGTTCTCTGTTTAATGAGTCCTCCAGATCAGAGGCAGTATGGATGACCAGGGATGTCCTCCAGATCAGAGGCAGTAGGGATGACCAGGGATGTTCTCTGTTTAGTGAGTCCACCAGATCAGAGGCAGTATGGATGACCAGGGATGTTCTCTGTTTAGTGAGTCCACCAGATCAGAGGCAGTATGGATGACCAGGGATGTTGTCTGTTTAGTGAGTCCTCCAGATCAGAGGCAGTATGGATGACCAGGGATGTTCTCTGTTTAGTGAGTCCACCAGATCAGGGATGTTCTCTGTTTAGTGAGTCCAGATCAGAGGCAGTATGGATGACCAGGGATGTTCTCTGTTTAGTGAGTCCACCAGATCAGAGGCAGTATGGATGACCAGGGATGTTCTCTGTTTAGTGAGTCCACCAGATCAGAGGCAGTATGGATGACCAGGGATGTTCTCTGTTTAGTGAGTCCACCAGATCAGAGGCAGTATGGATGACCAGGGATGTTCTCTTGATAAGTGTGCGAATTGGACCATTTTCTATCCTGCTAAGCATTTAAAATGTAACGAGTACTTTTGGGTGTCAGGGAATATGTATGGAGTAAAAAGTACATACTTTTCTTTAGGAATGTTGTGAAGTAAAAGTAAAAGTTGTTAAAAATATAAATAATAAAGTACCCCAATAAACAACTTAAGTAGTACTTTAAAGTATGTTTTTACTTAAGTACTTTTCACCACTGCAGGATAGCTACTGGGTGTGCAGACTTTTGTTCAAGCCCTGCTCTAACCACATTGTAGCCTAAACATCAGCTGCTCAACAGGACCTTGATAAGCAGACTTGGGTGTTTCAGGGATAGATCAAAAGTCAAGCCTGAACAGAAGCTCTCCAGATGGAGGGTTGACCACATGTTGACAACATGTGACTAAGAGTGCAGGTCTACTTTGTGGAGGTTAAGTGCCTTGATCAATGGCACAACGGCCTACAGGGGATCAGACACCATGTCAAACACCGTGCCATCAGCTCAGGGATTCGATACAGCAACCTTTTGGTTACTGACACAATGCTCTAACCACTGGGCTAGTTGCTAAGGGCTTGTAAGTAAGCATTTCACGGTAAGGTCTACCTACACCTGTTGTATTCAGCATTTCACTGTAAGGTCTACCTACACCTGTTGTATTCAGCATTTCACGGTAAGGTCTACCTACACCTGTTGTATTCAGCATTTCACAGTAAGGTCTACCTACACCTGTTGTATTCAGCATTTCACGGTAAGGTCTACCTACACCTGTTGTATTCAGCATTTCACGGTAAGGTCTACCTACACCTGTTGTATTCAGCATTTCACGGTAAGGTCTACCTGTTGTATTCAGCATTTCACGGTAAGGTCTACCTACACCTGTTGTATTCAGCATTTCACTGTAAGGTCTACCTACACCTGTTGTATTCAGCATTTCACTGTAAGGTCTACCTACACCTGTTGTATTCAGCATTTCACGGTAAGGTCTACCTACACCTGTTGTATTCAGCATTTCACTATAAGGTCTACTACACCTGTTGTATTCAGCATTTCACGGTAAGATCTACCTACACCTGTTGTATTCAGCATTTCACGGTAAGGTCTACCTACACCTGTTGTATTCAGCATTTCACTGTAAGGTCTACCTACACCTGTTGTATTCAGCATTTCACTGTAAGGTCTACCTACACCTGTTGTATTCAGCATTTCACTGTAAGGTCTACCTACACCTGTTGTATTCAGCATTTCACTGTAAGGTCTACCTACACCTGTTGTATTCAGCATTTCACTGTAAGGTCTACCTACACCTGTTGTATTCAGCATTTCACGGTAAGGTCTACCTACACCTGTTGTATTCAGCATTTCACGGTAAGGTCTACCTACACCTGTTGTATTCAGCATTTCACGGTAAGGTCTACCTACACCTGTTGTATTCAGCATTTCACGGTAAGGTCTACCTACACCTGTTGTATTCAGCATTTCACGGTAAGGTCTACCTACACCTGTTGTATTCAGCATTTCACTGTAAGGTCTACCTACACCTGTTGTATTCAGCATTTCACGGTAAGGTCTACCTACACCTGTTGTATTCAGCATTTCACTATAAGGTCTACTACACCTGTTGTATTCAGCATTTCACGGTAAGATCTACCTACACCTGTTGTATTCAGCATTTCACGGTAAGGTCTACCTACACCTGTTGTATTCAGCATTTCACTGTAAGGTCTACCTACACCTGTTGTATTCAGCATTTCACTGTAAGGTCTACCTACACCTGTTGTATTCAGCATTTCACTGTAAGGTCTACCTACACCTGTTGTATTCAGCATTTCACTGTAAGGTCTACCTACACCTGTTGTATTCAGCATTTCACTGTAAGGTCTACCTACACCTGTTGTATTCAGCATTTCACGGTAAGGTCTACCTACACCTGTTGTATTCAGCATTTCACGGTAAGGTCTACCTACACCTGTTGTATTCAGCATTTCACGGTAAGGTCTACCTACACCTGTTGTATTCAGCATTTCACGGTAAGGTCTACCTGTTGTATTCAGCATTTCACGGTAAGGTCTACCTACACCTGTTGTATTCAGCATTTCACGGTAAGGTCTACCTTTCACACCTGTTTCAGCATTTCACGGTAAGGTCTACCTACACCTGTTGTATTCAGCATTTCACGGTAAGGTCTACCTACACCTGTTGTATTCAGCATTTCACGGTAAGGTCTACCTACACCTGTTGTATTCAGCATTTCACAGTAAGGTCTACTACACCTGTTGTATTCAGCATTTCACGGTAAGGTCTACCTGTTGTATTCAGCATTTCACTGTAAGGTCTACCTACACCTGTTGTATTCAGCATTTCATGGTAAGGTCTACCTACACCTGTTGTATTCAGCATTTCACGGTAAGGTCTACCTACACCTGTTGTATTCAGCATTTCACGGTAAGGTCTACCTGTTGTATTCAGCATTTCACGGTAAGGTCTACCTACACCTGTTGTATTCAGCATTTCACGGTAAGGTCTACCTACACCTGTTGTATTCAGCATTTCACGGTAAGGTCTACCTACACCTGTTGTATTCAGCATTTCACGGTAAGGTCTACCTACACCTGTTGTATTCAGCATTTCACGGTAAGGTCTACCTACACCTGTTGTATTCAGCATTTCACGGTAAGATCTACCTACACCTGTTGTATTCAGCATTTCACGGTAAGGTCTACCTACACCTGTTGTATTCAGCATTTCACTGTAAGGTCTACCTACACCTGTTGTATTCAGCATTTCACTGTAAGGTCTACCTACACCTGTTGTATTCAGCATTTCACGGTAAGGTCTACCTACACCTGTTGTATTCAGCATTTCACGGTAAGGTCTACCTACACCTGTTGTATTCAGCATTTCACTGTAAGATCTACCTACACCTGTTGTATTCAGCATTTCACGGTAAGGTCTACCTGTTGTATTCAGCATTTCACGGTAAGGTCTACCTACACCTGTTGTATTCAGCATTTCACGGTAAGGTCTACCTGTTGTATTCAGCATTTCACGGTAAGATCTACCTACACCTGTTGTATTCAGCATTTCACGGTAAGGTCTACCTACACCTGTTGTATTCAGCATTTCACGGTAAGGTCTACCTACACCTGTTGTATTCAGCATTTCACAGTAAGGTCTACCTACACCTGTTGTATTCAGCATTTCACGGTAAGGTCTACCTACACCTGTTGTATTCAGCATTTCACTGTAAGGTCTACTACACCTGTTGTATTCAGCATTTCACGATAAGGTCTACCTGTTGTATTCAGCATTTCACTGTAAGGTCTACCTACACCTGTTGTATTCAGCATTTCATGGTAAGGTCTACCTACACCTGTTGTATTCAGCATTTCACGGTAAGGTCTACCTACACCTGTTGTATTCAGCATTTCACGGTAAGGTCTACCTGTTGTATTCAGCATTTCACGGTAAGGTCTACCTACACCTGTTGTATTCAGCATTTCACGGTAAGGTCTACCTACACCTGTTGTATTCAGCATTTCACGGTAAGGTCTATTCAGCATTTCACGGTACACCTGTTGTATTCAGCATTTCACGGTAAGGTCTACCTACACCTGTTGTATTCAGCATTTCACGGTAAGGTCTACCTACACCTGTTGTATTCAGCATTTCACGGTAAGATCTACCTACACCTGTTGTATTCAGCATTTCACGGTAAGGTCTACCTACACCTGTTGTATTCAGCATTTCACTGTAAGGTCTACCTACACCTGTTGTATTCAGCATTTCACTGTAAGGTCTACCTACACCTGTTGTATTCAGCATTTCACGGTAAGGTCTACCTACACCTGTTGTATTCAGCATTTCACGGTAAGGTCTACCTACACCTGTTGTATTCAGCATTTCACTGTAAGATCTACCTACACCTGTTGTATTCAGCATTTCACGGTAAGGTCTACCTGTTGTATTCAGCATTTCACGGTAAGGTCTACCTACACCTGTTGTATTCAGCATTTCACGGTAAGGTCATTCAGCATTTCACGGTAAGATCTACCTACACCTGTTGTATTCAGCATTTCACGGTAAGGTCTACCTACACCTGTTGTATTCAGCATTTCACGGTAAGGTCTACCTACACCTGTTGTATTCAGCATTTCACTGTAAGGTCTACCTACACCTGTTGTATTCAGCATTTCACGGTAAGGTCTACCTACACCTGTTGTATTCAGCATTTCACTGTAAGGTCTACCTACACCTGTTGTATTCAGCATTTCACTGTAAGGTCTACCTACACCTGTTGTATTCAGCATTTCACGGTAAGGTCTACCTACACCTGTTGTATTCAGCATTTCACTGTAAGGTCTACCTACACCTGTTGTATTCAGCATTTCACTACTACCTACACCTGTTGTATTCAGCATTTCACGGTAAGGTCTACCTACACCTGTTGTATTCAGCATTTCACTGTAAGGTCTACCTACACCTGTTGTATTCAGCATTTCACGGTAAGGTCTACCTACACCTGTTGTATTCAGCATTTCACGGTAAGGTCTACCTGTTGTATTCAGCATTTCACGGTAAGATCTACCTACACCTGTTGTATTCAGCATTTCACGGTAAGGTCTACCTACACCTGTTGTATTCAGCATTTCACTGTAAGGTCTACCTACACCTGTTGTATTCAGCATTTCACGGTAAGATCTACCTACACCTGTTGTATTCAGCATTTCACTGTAAGGTCTACCTACACCTGTTGTATTCAGCATTTCACTAAGGTCTACCTACACCTGTTGTGTTCAGCATTTCACTGTAAGGTCTACCTACACCTGTTGTATTCAGCATTTCACTGTAAGGTCTACCTACACCTGTTGTATTCAGCATTTCACTGTAAGGTCTACCTACACCTGTTGTATTCAGCATTTCACTGTAAGGTCTACCTACACCTGTTGTATTCAGCATTTCACTGTAAGGTCTACTACACCTGTTGTATTCAGCATTTCACTGTATACACCTGTTGTATTCAGCATTTCACTGTAAGGTCTACCTACACCTGTTGTATTCAGCATTTCACTGTAAGGTCTACCTACACCTGTTGTATTCAGCATTTCACTGTAAGGTCTACCTACACCTGTTGTATTTAGCATTTCACGGTAAGGTCTACTACACCTGTTGTATTCAGCATTTCACTGTAAGGTCTACTACATTTTTATTTGATTACTTAACAGATCCACGGCTGTTCTATCTTTGTCTTTGAGGCCAAAGCTCTCAGTAAATTGCAAGTGAAGGGTTTCCCTAAAACTCAAAGCTGGCTAGAGCTCTAGGAATCCTGTCTGGGTGGGACTATGAATGTAGATATAAACTGCTCCCCAAATGGCACTCTATTGCCAATATAGTGCTTAACTTGACCAGGGCCCTCTTTTCAAAAGTAGTGCAATATATAGGGAATATGGAGCCATTTGGGATATATCCCATATGACTCTGACACACCCCAACAACAAATTAAGACTGTGTTCACTTCCCATTGGTGAATGTAGGATAATTACATATGCATTGTGTTTGATGGAGGTTATGGTTACATCACCTTGTCAAGAAGAGGTTACTTTAGGTCATAATGGCACTAGGGCGGTTCACCTGGTAAAATCACCCGCACAACAGGTTACGTCGTCTGATTCAACACAACCAATCAGCAGCAGTTCTTCAACATGTGTTCCCCTCTGACCAATCCTACGACATGCCTGCAAATTGAGTGAAAACCTTAGCACGGCATCACGTCTGAAGTAAAATAAAAAAACAATCCAACCTATAAATTACGGTCATTCCTATATGAGCTCATTGGGACGTCCCTACCCTAAACCCGAACTTTACCTATAATTTACATTTCCCTTGGATGACAGTGGCACAGATGGAACAATGAGCCAGATCTTTCACTGGCTGTATAAATGTGAAGAAACCGGTTGGCGTTTCCACTCACTACCAAATATGGTGATAAGAGGAACCCCAATAGCCGGCTGTGGGAGAAGATGGAGCCAGATGGATTTTGGCCTACAATCTGCAAATTTTCTCATCGATGAAACATTTGATCTCCATACGGTTTTCTGTTTCCAAAGCTAGAGTCTGTAACAAACATAGTAGATGTAGATTTTACGCTTTGCCAAATGTTTTAAAAAATTGCGTTGTTTAGGAGTGCAATAGCGAATTTTGTTATTGTACACGTACTCTTCAGAGTAGGCGTTCCCTTAACAGAAATATGCAAATAAACTCTAGAACATGCCAATAGGATCTCACTACCTCGTGCTTGGCTCTGCCCACCCCCTTCCTTGTTCTGCCCACTATGATTAATTTGCTCCCACTGGAAAGGACAGGCTCTGGTATATCTTGGGTTAGTTATAGAAATCTTTGATAGTGGGGTGACGTGTTCCCACCTTAAAACCTCCAGCTTTGTTGTATGGCTATAGCTGAGTTTTGGCGCCACCTACCTGGCAAGACACAACATGACAAGGCAGAACATTCGTAGTATCACGGTCTCGTAATTGGGTGATTCTGCAACTACGGGCATTTCCATGTCCTCAGGTCAATTTTGGAGATTTTATTTAAAAAATATATATATATATATATTCCTTATATGTTAAGTTCACACTACAAGCGGTTCCACACCGCTGCCTGGTTCCACACTGGTTGGTTCCATGCTGTTGGTCCGCTCCATACTCACCACTCAGTTCAGCCTGACCTGCTGTTATTAAGTCTCTCGTGCCATTCATTCATTCGCCTTCTCTCCTGTAGGCCCACATGTACATCAGCCTACTCTGCTGAGGAATCAACCTTACACAATCATAAATCCCTTGATACACTTTCTGCACTAAACATTGACACGTCCTTATTTATACAAGTCTGAATTATTATTATTTTATTTCAAAACAAAATTATATACAGCAAAGGATGGCAATGTAAGCATCAATGGATTGGATAAATATTTTTGTGCAACAAATAATGAGCACTGGGTGAGGTACTTCAATGTCTTCTGTTGCCACATGATGTTCTCTGTTCGCTCTCTCTGGCCAACCTGTTTAACGGACTGACATCTCTTCAACCAACCTATAGTACAGAACTAAAGTAATACACAACAGGGTGTAACATAGTAAATTACATGACCAAAAGTATGTGGACATCCATTTCTTGAACATCTCATTCCAAAATCATGGGCATTAATATGGAGTTGGTCCCTCCTTCGCTGCTATAACAGCCTCCACTCTTCTGGGAAGGCTTTCCACTAGATGTTGGAACATTGCTGCAATAACAGCCTCCACTCTTCTGGGAAGGCTTTCCACTAGATGTTGGAACATTGCTGCTATAACAGCCTCCACTCTTCTGGGAAGGCTTTCCACTAGATGTTGGAACATTGCTGCAATAACAGCCTCCACTCTTCTGGGAAGGCCTTCCACTAGATGTTGGAACATTGCTGCTATAACAGCCTCCACTCTTCTGGGAAGGCCTTCCACTAGATGTTGGAACATTGCTGCTATAACAGCCTCCACTCTTCTGGGAAGGCTTTCCACTAGATGTTGGAACATTGCTGTAGGGACTTGCTTCCATTTAGCCACAGGAGCATTAGAGAGGTCGGGCACTGATGTTGGGCGATTAGGCCTGGTGTTTGATGGAGTTGAGGTCAGGGCTCTGTGCAGGCCAGTCAAGTTCTCCCACACCGATCTCGACAAAACATTTCTGTATGGACCTCGCTTTGTGCACGGGGGCATTGTTATCATGCTGAAACAGGAAAGGGCCTTCCCCAAACTGTTGCCACAATGTTGGAAGCACAGAATGTTATTGTATGCTGTAGCATTAAGATTTCCCTTTACTGGAACTAAGGGGCCCGAACCCTGAAAAACAGCCCCAGACCATTATACCTCCTCCACCAAACTTTACAGTTGGCACTATGCAGTAGGACAGGTAGCGTTCTCCTGGCATCCGCCAAACTCAGATTCGTCTGTCGGACTGCCAGATGGTGAAGCGTGATTCATCCCTCTAGAGAAGGCGTTTCCACTGCTCCAGCTCTCAAACATTTGATTTAGCACATTAGATCTCGACTAATATTAAGTACATACGTAATCATAGGCCACTCCCAGTGAGAACAAAACACTAGAATGGATTAGCTTTGGTGTGATCATTTTTTGTGCACAACCCCCCTGAAAAAGAACAAGGTGGCGTGGGAAGGTCGTTTCTATGGCTACGCACAATTAGAAACTAAATATAGGATGCAACAGGTCACATAAGAAATGTCTAATTCCTTATTAAAACAGGGGTAATGTACTAATTCATGATTAAAAATGGGGAAATACTCATTAATTATTAAAACAGGGACATCGTCAACAACAAAAAAAATAGGGGGAGTGTAACTTACTCAACACTTACAATTCACAAAAATATTTCAAGAGATTTATTCATGGGTTTCTTTGCCATAATTCATATTTCAGTGGATAACTGCCACGTTCTTCAATCAGCATGAAATGTCAAGTGTAACCACTGTTTACAGTGGTGTGCTCATTACAGTTTATACACAACAGAAGCCAGCACACTATAAACAGGGGGCGAAGCTAACAACCAGAACACACACAGTTCTCATACAGTATCTCAATCACACAAGCTAGCTGACAGCAGTGGGCCGCTCTATAGTGACTGTAACGGGGACTGACTATAAAAAAAACATCCAGCAACTCCACAAGAATCATCAAATTACATTCTGTTGTTGCATAGCTCTGGACCAGGGCGTAATGTGCAGGCTCTGACACAGCTCTGAGTCAACAAGCTGCACGTAACACCCTGGATCAGAGCTAGTCGTTGCAGTGCTTTGGCCTGAAAACATAACAAAGTAAGAGATGGCACACTGGTCTGTAGAGCCCACTGGTCTGTAGAACCCACTGGTCTGTAGAACCCACTGGTCTGTAGAGCCCACTGGTCTGTAGAGCACACTGGTCTGTCAGTGAAAAGTAACAATTTCAGCACTGTGGTACAGTATGCATTACAAAAGTGTATATAACTCATTCACTCTTCCTAACTATTGTAAAAATCAGCTGGACGTTGTGTGGTTTGTTAAGGAAAGATGAGGTAGGAAGGTGGACAAAAACAACCTCGCTCTCCAAAGTCTTCCCTTAGTTGGATGTGTTACCATGTTAAGAACGACTGACAGCCAGAGAATCCAAGCCCACATTGTTCAGAGACATTTGCGTATATCTTTCTCCACTCTCAAACACATGACATTAAAATCCTCAGCTATCTTTACAATCCTCCCACACCAGTAACCCCCACCTCTTTAATATTTAACATCAGGTATCTTCCCATCGAAAAGCTAAAAGGACTCAACTTCTTTAATACTATTGGGTGTTTTGCTGTTGATAACCACCACAGTGACTCGTCTTCTCAGAGAGAAGAACACCTCTCGTCATCAGCCAAGTCAGAAACCTTTCTATGAGTTGGCTTTAGTCAAGTGAAAACCACACATCTGCAATCATGTTTTTTTCTTCTTTATCAAAGCACATTTCAACAGCTGAAAAATAAATATCTAATCTATAACATTGTGATCCATCCATATGATAACACTGAAGGCTGTTTTATCTTGGTGTGTTTTTGAGTGTTCCAAATGGCACTCTACTCCCTATATAGAGCACTACTTTTGACAAGAGCCCTCGGGGGCCCTCATAGACCCCTCGGGGCCCTCATAAATCATAGGGCCCACGGGGCCCGTAAAGAGCCCATAGGGTCTGGTCAAAAGTAGAGCATTATAGGAAATAAGGTTTATTCTAGAAGCCTGCCTTGGTGTGGGATCAGTGGTCAGACGCCCAGCTTGTTGGCGATGGTCATGACCACTTTGAGGATGGGCATGAAGGCTTGGATCTCGCTGAAGTTGCTGCTGGTGACCACAGCAGTGTGGACCTCTAGGCCACGCTGGTAGTTCTGGCCCGCCACACAGCGACTGATCTCATGTAAACCCCCCAGGATGTTGTTAGACAGCTACAGGATGAGGGGAGAATTTAAAGTTACTATAGGCATGTACACATTTCCTTTGGGTCTGTTATGTAGTGGAGTAACTTGACTGGGTCTGTTATGGAGTGGACTAACATGACTGGGTCTGTTATGTAGTGGAGCACCATGACTGGGTCTGTTATGTAGTGGAGCACCATGACTGGGTCTGTTATGTAGTGGACTAACTTGACTGGGTCTGTTATGGAGTGGAGCACCATGACTGGGTCTGTTATGTAGTGGAGCACCATGACTGGGTCTGTTATGTAGTGGAGCACCATGACTGGGTCTGTTATGGAGTGGAGCACCATGACTGGGTCTGTTATGGAGTGGACTAACATGACTGGGTCTGTTATGTAGTGGAGCACCATGACTGGGTCTGTTATGTAGTGGAGCACCATGACTGGGTCTGTTATGTAGTGGAGCACCATGACTGGGTCTGTTATGTAGTGGAGCACCATGACTGGGTCTGTTATGGAGTGGAGCACCATGACTGGGTCTGTTATGTAGTGGAGCACCATGACTGGGTCTGTTATGGAGTGGAGCACCATGACTGGGTCTGTTATGGAGTGGAGCACCATGACTGGGTCTGTTATGGAGTGGAGCACCATGACTGGGTCTGTTATGGAGTGGAGCACCATGACTGGGTCTGTTATGGAGTGGAGCACCATGACTGGGTCTGTTATGTAGTGGAGCACCATGACTGGGTCTGTTATGTAGTGGAGCACCATGACTGGGTCTGTTATGTAGTGGAGCACCATTGCTGGGTCTGTTATGTAGTGGAGCACCATGACTGGGTCTGTTATGGAGTGGACTAACTTGACTGGGTCTGTTATGGAGTGGAGCACCATGACTGGGTCTGTTATGGAGTGGAGCACCATGACTGGGTCTGTTATGGAGTGGAGCACCATGACTGGGTCTGTTATGGAGTGGAGCACCATGACTGGGTCTGTTATGGAGTGGAGCACCATGACTGGGTCTGTTATGGAGTGGAGCACCATGACTGGGGTCTGTTATGGAGTGGAGCACCATGACTGGGTCTGTTATGGAGTGGAGCACCATGACTGGGTCTGTTATGTAGTGGAGCACCATGACTGGGTCTGTTATGTAGTGGACACCATGACTGGGTCTGTTATGGAGTGGACTAACATGACTGGGTCTGTTATGGAGTGGACTAACTTGACTGGGTCTGTTATGGAGTGGAGCACCATGACTGGGTCTGTTATGTAATGGAGCACCATGACTGGGTCTGTTATGGAGTTGACTAACTTGACTGGGTCTGTTATGGAGTGGAGCACCATGACTGGGTCTGTTATGGAGTGGACTAACTTGACTGGGTCTGTTATGGAGTGGAGCACCATGACTGGGTCTGTTATGTAATGGAGCACCATGACTGGGTCTGTTATGGAGTTGACTAACTTGACTGGGTCTGTTATGTAGTGGAGCACCATGACTGGGTCTGTTATGGAGTGGAGCACCATGACTGGGTCTGTTATGGAGTGGAGCACCATGACTGGGTCTGTTATGGAGTGGAGCACCATGACTGGGTCTGTTATGTAGTGGAGCACCATGACTGGGTCTGTTATGGAGTGGAGCACCATGACTGGGTCTGTTATGGAGTGGAGCACCATGACTGGGTCTGTTATGGAGTGGAGCACCTTGACTGGGTCTGTTATGGAGTGGAGTAACATGACTGGGTCTGTTATGGAGTGGAGCACCTTGACTGGGTCTGTTATGGAGTGGACTAACTTGACTGGATTAAAATGAGAACTAACTGACATCATGGTACAGGAGTCGCGTTAATACAGAATTGTGTGATTTTGACGCAGAAAAGAAAGAAGATAAAACGAATAAGAAATATCTTGCTGCGTTTTGTACAGCAAATCTAAAATGCTTCTTATTGTAATTTCTGCTCTGCATCAGACTAATTTTGTGCTTCAGTTGCACTTCTCCCCTCAGATGAGACTTCAGGAAACGGCATTCTATCAGCAGACAGCGCTCTGACTGATGTGTAGCTACTTTTCCGTGTAGCCAACTTTTCTCTGGTTAAATACAAGATTAACTTCAAGCAAAACATTGGGAAATGTAGCTGGCTACATTCTCTCTCTATGCTAAACAGAAATATGATGGCCATGCATCGCTTTTGCAAAAAAAAAAGACAGTGCTTTTTAATTGTAAACTCATTTACTTGTGTGGCTGCCAGCCAAATGGAGTTCCACTTCTGTTGTCATCTGATGAAAACGAAGCTATTTTCTGCCAGAATGTGTTGCACTAATGTATTTTCTGTGAAGGAAAACTATAGTTACATGTCCCTGATCACTCTATTGAAGCAAAAAAAACTAAAAACAGCCGACTTTCAATATAAAACGCAGGTGAAATGTTTTAAAAACACAGATTATTTTTTTGAAGGTGTGTGTTTTGAAACAGCAGATTTGTGAACTCTAAGGCTGGGGCCCTGTGGTAGAGTATCTGCTCTGTGTTCTCACCGTTTGCTCTCTCAGCTTGTCATACAGGTACCCAAGGCGTTTCGATGCATCGTCAAGTTTCCTTTTTGTCTGCTGAGGAAAATAAATAAATATATTGAATATTAGGATGTCAGACTCGAACAGCAGCACCTTCAGAATGGCTCTGTGTGTCTTATGCAGAGAGACGGGTAGAAATTATGTCTTTTGAATCACAAGAGCCGATACTACCGTCTTGTGTAAAGACTTACTGGGTCTTGTGCGGCTAGCTGGCAGCGTTGAACCAGGCTGTCGAAGGTCTGCTTGAGGACCATGTGCTCTGCAGGGATCTCTCTCTGCTCCACCCTCTCAGCCGGCAGCGCCTGGAGGAGCTGAAGGGACACACAGGGGTTAGAGGTCGGCCTGCCTATAAGTAACTGGTAGCCTGACTTTAGGGGTTAGAGGTCGGCCTGCCTATAAGTAACTGGTAGCCTAACTTTAGGGGTTAGAGGTCGGCATGCCTATAAGTAACTGGTAGCCTGACTTTAGGGGTTAGAGATCTGTCTACCTATAAGTAACTGGTAGCCTGACTTTAGGGGTTAGAGGTCGGCCTGCCTATAAGTAACTGGTAGCCTGACTTTAGGGGTTAGAGATCTGTCTACCTATAAGTAACTGGTAGCCTGACTTCAGGGGTTAGAGATCTGTCTACCTATAAGTAACTGGTAGCCTGACTTTAGGGGTTAGAGATCTGCCTGCCTATAAGTAACTGGTAGCCTGACTTTAGGGGTTAGAGATCTGCCTGCCTATAAGTAACTGGTAGCCTGACTTTAGGGGTTAGAGATCTGACTACCTATAAGTAACTGGTAGCCTGACTTTAGGGGTTAGAGATCTGACTACCTATAAGTAACTGGTAGCCTGACTTCAGGGGTTAGAGATCTGTCTACCTATAAGTAACTGGTAGCCTGACTTTAGGGGTTAGAGATCTGCCTGCCTATAAGTAACTGGTAGCCTGACTTTAGGGGTTAGAGATCTGACTACCTATAAGCAACTGGTAGCCTGACTTCAGGGGTTAGAGATCTGTCTACCTATAAGTAACTGGTAGCCTGACTTCAGGGGTTAGAGATCTGTCTACCTATAAGTAACTGGTAGCCTGACTTCAGGGGTTAGAGATCTGTCTACCTATAAGTAACTGGTAGCCTGACTTTAGGGGTTAGAGGTCGGCCTACCTATAAGTAACTGGTAGCCTGACTTTAGGGGTTAGAGGTCGGCCTACCTATAAGTAACTGGTAGCCTGACTTTAGGGGTTAGAGGTCGGCCTGCCAGGCCTTAAATAAGAAAGTAAATGGCATCCTGACTTTAGGGGTTAGAGGTCAGGCTGCCAGGCCTTAAATAAGAAAGTAAATGGTACTGGGTTAGGTTGGCACTAGTCTCATGCTACCAGAAATCCCACTGTATTCTGGCTCCAGAACTGGGCATGGAGAAACACAGAAGAGGTTGTCACTGACCTGTACGCTGGGCTCCTGAGGGGCCCCTGGGGGGAACTGCTGCGTGCGGCTGGGGTCGTGGCCCTGCTGTCCTTGGGGCTGATGATGATGGCCCTCCATGGGGAAACCCCCCATAACAGGGGCGGTGATGGGAGCCGGAGGGGTGTAGTTGTCTGGGACAACCTGAGACGCGGACAGAACACAGATTCACACACTGGCAGGTTTATTATTACAGACATAAAAGCTTCACCTACTGGTTAACATACAGCTAAGATCTTAGATTCACCTACTGGTTAACATACAGCTAAGATCTTAGATTCACCTACTGGTTAACATACAGCTAAGATCTTAGATTCACCTACTGGTTAACATACAGCTAAGATCTTAGATTCACCTACTGGTTAACATACAGCTAAGATCTTAGATTCACCTACTGGTTAACATACAGCTAAGATCTTAGCTTCACCTACTGGTTAACATACAGCTAAGATCTTAGATTCACCTACTGGTTAACATACAGCTAAGATCTTAGATTCACCTACTGGTTAACATACAGCTAAGATCTTAGATTCACCTACTGGTTAACATACAGCTAAGATCTTAGATTCACCTACTGCTAAGATTAACATACAGCTAAGATCTTAGATTCACCTACTGGTTAACATACAGCTAAGATCTTAGATTCACCTACTGGTTAACATACAGCTAAGATCTTAGATTCACCTACTGGTTAACATACAGCTAAGATCTTAGATTCACCTACTGGTTAACATACAGCTAAGATCTTAGATTCACCTACTGGTTAACATACAGCTAAGATCTTAGATTCACCTACTGGTTAACATACAGCTAAGATCTTAGATTCACCTACTGGTTAACATACAGCTAAGATCTTAGATTCACCTACTGGTTAACTAAAGATCTTAGATTCACCTACTGGTTAACATACAGCTAAGATCTTAGATTCACCTACTGGTTAACATACAGCTAAGATCTTAGATTCACCTACTGGTTAACATACAGCTAAGATCTTAGATTCACCTACTGGTTAACATACAGCTAAGATCTTAGATTCACCTACTGGTTAACATACAGCTAAGATCTTAGATTCACCTACTGGTTAACATACAGCTAAGATCTTAGATTCACCTACTGGTTAACATACAGCTAAGATCTTAGATTCACCTACTGGTTAACATACAGCTAAGATCTTAGATTCACCTACTGGTTAACATACAGCTAAGATCTTAGATTCACCTACTGGTTAACATACAGCTAAGATCTTAGATTCACCTACTGGTTAACATACAGCTAAGATCTTAGATTCACCTACTGGTTAACATACAGCTAAGATCTTAGATTCACCTACTGGTTAACATACAGCTAAGATCTTAGATTCACCTACTGGTTAACATACAGCTAAGATCTTAGATTCACCTACTGGTTAACATACAGCTAAGATCTTAATGCATGTTTAAACACATGAAAGTACTGAAATAGCAAAGACCGTCTACAACATCTGGAGAACATGGATTCACTGAATACTGGTTTACATACAACTAAGATTGTAGCTATTAACATTTCCAAGATGGTCTACTGGTCCACATTTCTCCAGTCTGAGCTAGTCCATGTTATCAGAGAGGATGGGGAATCCGGTATGAAAGTAATTTATCCAGAGAAGATACCTTTTTCTTCCTAGAACCCCCTCGTACTGCTGGTGGGTCATTCCAGCCATCTTGTCCTATAGATAGTGAAAGATGAATAGTCAGCCACAAGACACCTGATGCTTTTTAAGAATCCAGACAGCAGCCAAAGCCAAGAGCCTAGAGATCCATGGAAAGTTCTGGGACATTAAGTTGAGCAGGTTTATTTCTCAATCTCTTAGGAGGATAAATTAGTCTTAAAAATCACTTTCAACTCTGAAAAACAAAAAAAGGGATTTCCACTTGAGTAGCAACAAACAGGTCACTTCAACAGACAGTAGGTCACTTCAACAAACAGGTCACTTCAACAGACAGCAGGTCACTTCAACAGACAGTAGGTCACTTCAACAAACAGGTCACTTCAACAGACAGTAGGTCACTTCAACAACAGTCACTTCAACAGACAACAGACAGGTCACTTCAACCCAGCCAGGTAGCAGGTCACTTCAACAGACAGTAGCCACTTCAACAGCCAGGCCAGGTAGCAGGTCACTTCAACAGACAGCAGGCCACGGCCAGGTAGCAGGTCACTTCAACAGACAGCAGGTCACTTCAACAGACAGCAGGTCACTTCAACAGACAGCAGGTCACTTCAACAGACAGTAGGCCACGGCCAGGTAGCAGGTCACTTCAACAGACAGTAGGCCACGGCCAGGCAGCAGGTCACTTCAACAGACAGCAGGCCAGGCCAGGTAGCAGGTCACTTCAACAGACAGCAGGCCACGGCCAGGCAGCAGGTCACTTCAACAGACAGTAGGCCACGGCCAGGCAGCAGGTCACTTCAACAGACAGTAGGCCACGGCCAGGCAGCAGGTCACTTCAACAGACAGCAGGCCTTCACGGCCAGGCAGCAGGTCACTTCAACAGACAGCAGGCCACTTCAACAGACAGCAGGCCACGGCCAGGCAGCAGGTCACTTCAACAGACAGCAGGCCACGGCCAGGCAGCAGGTCACTTCAACAGACAGCAGGCACTTCAACAGGCCACTTCAACAGTTCACTTCAACAGACAGCAGGCCACGGCCAGGCAGCAGGTCACTTCAACAGACAGCAGGCCACGGTCCTTCAACAGACAGTAGGCCAGGCCAGGCAGTCACTTCAACAGACAGTAGGCCAGGCCAGGCAGGCCTTCAGACAGTAGGCCACGGCCAGGCAGCAGGTCACTTCAACAGACAGCAGGCCACGGCCAGGCAGCAGGTCACTTCAACAGACAGTAGGCAGCAGGTCACTTCAACAGACAGAGGCCACGGCCAGGCAGCAGGTCACTTCAACAGACAGCAGGGCCAGGCAGCAGGTCACTTCAACAGACAGCCCAGGTAGGCAGGTCACTTCAACAGACAGCAGGCCACGGCCACTTCAACAGACAGCAACGGCCAGGTCACTTCAACAGACAGCAGGCCACGGCCAGGCAGCAGGTCACTTCAACAGACAGCAGGCCTTCAGGCAGCAGGTCACTTCAACAGACAGCAGGCCACGGCCAGGTAGCAGGCAGTCACTTCAACAGACAGCCAGGCCAGGTAGCGGCACTTCAGACAGCAGGCCAGGTCACTTCAACAGACAGCAGGCCAGGCACACTTCAAGACAGAGGCCAGGCCAGGTCACTTCAAGACAGACTTCAACAGACAGCCACGGCCAGGCAGTCACTTCAACAGACAGCACGGCCAGGCAGCAGGTCACTTCAACAGACAGCAGGCCACGGCCAGGCAGCAGGTCACTTCAAGACAGACAGGGCCACGGCCAGGCAGCAGGTCACTTCAACAGGTCACTTCAACAGACAGGCAGCCACAGGCCACGGCCAGGCAGCAGGTCACTTCAACAGACAGCAGGCCAGGCAGCAGGTCACTTCAACAGACAGCAGGTCACTTCAACAGACAGCAGGCCACGGCCAGGCAGCAGGTCACTTCAACAGACAGTAGGCCACGGCCAGGCAGCAGGTCACTTCAACAGACAGCAGGTCACTTCAACAGACAGCAGGTCACTTCAACAGACAGCAGGTCACTTCAACAGACAGCAGGTCACTTCAACAGACAGCCAGGCACGGCCAGGCAGCAGGTCACTTCAACAGACAGCAGGGCCACGGCCAGACAGCAGGCCAGGCAGCAGGTCACTTCAGACAGACACTTCAACAGACAGCAGGGCCACGGCCAGGCAGCAGGTCACTTCAACAGACAGCAGGCCACTTCCAGACAGCAGGTCACTTCAACAGACAGCAGGCAGGCCACTTCAACAGACAGTAGGCCACGGCCAGGTAGCAGGTCACTTCAACAGACAGCAGGCCACGGCCAGGCAGCAGGTCACTTCAACAGACAGCAGGTCACTTCAACAGACAGCAGGCCACGGCCAGGCAGCAGGTCACTTCAACAGACAGCAGGCCACGGCCAGGCAGCAGGTCACTTCAACAGACAGTAGGCCACGGCCAGGCAGCAGGTCACTTCAACAGACAGCAGGCCACGGCCAGGCAGCAGGTCACTTCAACAGACAGCAGGCCAGGCCAGGGCAGCAGGTCACTTCAACAGACAGCAGGCCACTTCAACAGACCAGGTCAGACAGGTCACTCACTTCAACAGACAGCAGGCCACGGCCAGGCAGCAGGTCACTTCAACAGACAGCAGGCCACGGCCAGGCAGCAGGTCACTTCAACAGGCCACGGCCAGGCAGCAGGTCACTTCAACAGACAGCAGGCCACGGCCAGGTAGCAGGTCACTTCAACAGACAGCACGGCCAGGCAGCAGGTCACTTCAACAGACAGGCCCACGGCCACACTTCAACAGACAGCAGGGCCAGGCAGCGGAGTCACTTCACGGCCACGGCCAGGCAGCAGGTCACTTCAACAGACAGCAGGCCCACGGCCAGGACCACGGCCAGGCAGCAGGTCACTCACTCACTTCAACAGACAGCAGGCCACGGCCAGGCAGCAGGTCACTTCAACAGACAGCAGGCCACTTCAACAGGCCAGGCAGCAGGTCACTTCACTTCACTTCAACAGACAGTAGGCCACGGCAGCAGGGTCACTTCAACAGACAGTCCACGGCCAGGCAGCAGGTCACTTCAACAGACAGCCAGGCCAGGCAGCAGGTCACTTCACAGACAGTAGGCCACGGCCAGGCAGCAGGTCACTTCAACAGACAGTAGGCCACGGCCAGGCAGCAGGTCACTTCAACAGACAGGCCACGGCCAGGCAGCAGGTCACTCACTCAACAGACAGCAGGCCACGGCCAGGCAGCAGGTCACTTCAACAGACAGCAGGCCACGGCCAGGCAGCAGGTCACTTCAACAGACAGCCAGGCACTTCACGGCCAGGCAGCAGGTCACTTCAACAACAGACAGCCAGGCCACCCAGGCAGCAGGTCACTTCAACAGACAGCAGGTCACTTCAACAGACAGCAGCAGGTCACTTCAACAGACAGCGGCCACGGCCAGGCCAGCAGGTCACTTCAACAGACAGCAGGGCCACGGCCAGGCAGGTAGCAGGTCACTTCAACAGACAGCAGGCCACGGCCAGGTAGCAGGTCACTTCAACAGACAGCAGGCCACGGCCAGGTAGCAGGTCACTTCAACAGACAGCCAGGCCACACTTCAACAGACAGCCAGGCCACGGCCACTTCAACAGGCCAGGCAGCAGGTCACTTCAACAGACAGCAGGCCAGCAGGTCACTTCAACAGACAGCAGGCCACGGCCAGGCAGCAGGTCACTTCAACAGACAGCAGGCCAACAGACAGCAGGCCACGGCCAGGTAGCAGGTCACTTCAACAGACAGCACGGCCAGGCAGCAGGTCACTTCAACAGACAGTAGGCCACGGCCAGGCCAGGTAGCAGGTCACTTCAACAGACAGCAGGCCACGGCCAGGCAGCAGGTCACTTCAACAGACAGCCAGGCCACGGTCCAGGCAGCAGGTCACTTCAACAGACAGCGGGCCACGGCCAGGCAGCAGGTCACTTCAACAGACAGCAGGCCACGGCCAGGCAGCAGGTCACTTCAACAGACAGGACAGCAGGCCACGGCCAGGCAGCAGGTCACTTCAACAGACAGCAGGCCACGGCCAGGCAGCAGGTCACTTCAACAGACAGCACTTCCAGACAGCAGGCCAGGACAGCAGGTCACTTCAACAGACAGCAGGCCACGGCCAGGCAGCAGGTCACTTCAACAGACAGCAGGCCACGGCCAGGCAGCAGGTCACTTCAACAGACAGCAGGCCACGGCCAGGCAGCAGGTCACTTCAACAGACAGCAGGCACTTCAACAGACAGGGCCAGGTAGCAGGTCACTTCAACAGACAGAGGGGGTCACTTCAACAGACAGCAGGTCACTTCAACAGACAGCAGGCCAGGCCACGGCCAGGCAGCAGGTCACTTCAACAGACAGCAGGCCACGGCCAGGCAGCAGGTCACTTCAACAGACAGCAGGCCACGGCCAGGCAGCAGGTCACTTCAACAGACAGCAGGCCACGGCCAGGCAGCAGGTCACTTCAACAGACAGCAGGCCACGGCCAGGCAGCAGGTCACTTCAACAGACAGCAGGCCACGGCCAGGCAGCAGGTCACTTCAACAGACAGCGGGCCACGGCCAGGCAGCAGGTCACTTCAACAGACAGCAGGCCACGGCCAGGCAGCAGGTCACTTCAACAGACAGCAGGCCACGCCAGGCAGGCCAGGTCACTTCACTTCAACAGACAGCAGGCCACGGCCAGGCAGCAGGTCACTTCAACAGACAGTAGGCCACGGCCCGGGTAGGGTCACTTCAACAGACAGCGGCCACGGCCAGGTAGCAGGTCACTTCCACAGACAGGCAGGCCACGGCCAGGCAGGTGGCAGGTCACTTCAACAGACAGGTCACTTCAACAGACAGTAGGCCACGGCCAGGTAGCAGGTCACTTCAACAGACAGCAGGCCACGGCCAGGCAGCAGGTCACTTCAACAGACAGCAGGCCACGGCCAGGCAGCAGGTCACTTCAACAGACAGTAGGTCACTTCAACAGACAGGCCACGGCCAGGCAGCAGGTCACTTCAACAGACAGCCAGGCCAGGCCACTTCAACCAGGCAGCAGGTCACTTCAACAGACAGCAGGCCACTTCAACAGCCAGGCAGCAGGTCACTTCAACAGACAGTAGGCCACGGCCAGGCAACAGACAGTAGGCCAAAACAGGCAGCAGGTCACTTCAACAGACAGCAGGCCACGGCCAGGCAGCAGGTCACTTCAACAGACAGCAGGCCACGGCCAGGCAGCAGGTCACTTCAACAACAGACAGCAGGTCACTTCAACAGACAGCAGGCCACGGCCAGGCAGCAGGCAGCAGGTCACTTCAACAGACAGCAGGCCACGGCCAGGCAGCAGGTCACTTCAACAGACAGCAGGCCACGGCCAGGCAGCAGGTCACTTCAACAGACAGCAGGCCAGGCCACACTTCAACAGACAGCAGGCCACGGCCAGGCAGCAGGTCACTTCAACAGACAGCAGGCCAGCGGCCAGGCCAGCAGGTCACTTCAACAGACAGCAGGCCAGGTAGTCACTTCAACCAGCAGGCCACGGCCAGGTATCACGGCCAGGCAGCAGGTCAAGACAGACGGCCAGGTGGCAGGTCACTTCAACAGACAGGCCAGCAGGCAGCAGGTCACTTCATCAGACAGCAGGTCCACAGACAGCAGGCCAGGCCAGGCAGCAGGTCACTTCAACAGACAGCAGGCCACGGCCAGGCAGCAGGTCACTTCAACAGACAGCAGGGCCACTCACTTCAACAGACAGGGCCACGGCCAGGCAGGTCACTTCAACAGACAGTCACTTCAGGTCACTTCAACAGACAGCGGGCCACGGCCAGGTAGCAGGTCACTTCAACAGACAGCGGGCCACGGCCAGGCAGCAGGTCACTTCAACAGACAGCAGGCCACCAGGCCAGGCAGCAGGTCACTTCAAAACCAGGCCAGACGGCCAGGCAGCAGGTCACTTCAACAGACAGCCCACGGCCAGGTAGCAGGTCACTTCAACAGACAGCAGGCCACGGCCAGGCAGCAGGTCACTTCAACAGACAGCAGGCCACGGCCAGGCAGCAGGTCACTTCAACAGACAGCCAGGGTCACTTCAACAGACAGCGGGCCACGGCCAGGTAGCAGGTCACTTCAACAGACTTAGGCAGCAGGTCACTTCAACAGACAGCATCACGGCCAAGCAGGTCACTTCAACAGACAGCAGGCCACGGCCAGGTCAGGTCACTTCAACAGACTTCAGCAGGGGTCCAACAGACGGCCAGGCAGCAGACAGCGGTCACTTCAACAGTCACAGGCAGACAGCAGGCCCCAGGTCAGGTCACTTCAACAGACAGCAGGGCCACGGCCAGGCAGCAGGTCACTTCAACAGACAGCCACGGCCAGGCGGACCAGGCCAGCCAGGTCAGGTCACTTCAACAGACAGCAGGTCACTTCAACAGACACCATTCAAAGACAGCCCTGTCCAAGGCCAGGCAGCAGGTCACTTCAACAGACAAACGGCCAGGCAGGTCACTTCAACAGACAGCAGGCCACGGCCAGGCAGCAGGTCACTTCAACAGACAGCTACGGCCAGGCTCACTTCAACAGACAGCGGGCCACGGCCAGGCAGCAGGTCACTTCAACAGACAGCAGGCCAGGCAGCAGGTCACTTCAAGCAGGCCCAGGCAGCAGGTCACTTCAACAGACAGCAGGCCACGGCCAGGCAGCAGGTCACTTCAACAGACAGCATATCCAGGCAGCAGGTCACTTCAACAGACAGCAGGCCAAGGCCAGGCAGCAGGTCACTTCAACTTCATCCAGACAGGCCAAGGCCAGGCAGCAGGTCACTTCAACAGACAGCAGGCCAAGGCCAGGCAGCAGGTCACTTCAACAGACAGCAGGCCACGGCCAGGCAGCAGGTCACTTCAACAGACAGCAGGCCAAGGCCAGGCAGCATCACAGTGCAGTTAGATTGGACACACTGACTCACAATAACACATTATTGTTGTTCCATTATCTTCACTACTTGGCATAGCCTAATACTGTGGTAAATTTACATTTTTTAGTACTCAAATATCATAAACTTAAAACAGATATTTCAGTATTAAATGAGTAAATGTAAATCGCCAACAACAGTGATGGATTATTTCACTACATCGTTACAATGTTTGTTATAAATCAAAGACCGGCTCAACACGTTCCTGTAAAATCATGTGACGGCACAAGACCTTTCTACATGTCTGCATTAACACAGTCTTATCCCACCATATCTAAACCTAGCCCTGTCTTATCCCACCATATCTAAACCTAGCCCTGTCTTATCCCACCATATCTAAACCTAGCCCTGTCCTATCCCACCATATCTAAACCTAGCCCTGTCTTATCCCACCATATCTAAACCTAGCCCTGTCTTATCCCACCATATCTAAACCTAAACCTAGCCCTGTCTATCCCACCATATCTAAACCTAGCCCTGTCTTATCCCACCATATCTAAACCTAGCCCTGTCTTATCCCACCATATCTAAACCTAGCCCTGTCTTATCCCACCATATCTAAACCTAGCCCTGTCTTATCCCACCATATCTAAACCTAGCCCTGTCTTATCCCACCATATCTAAACCTAGCCCTGTCTTATCCCACCATATCTAAACCTAGCCCTGTCTTATCCCACCATATCTAAACCTAGCCCTGTCTTATCCCACCATATCTAAACCTAGCCCTGTCTTATCCCACCATATCTAAACCTAGCCCTGTCTATCCCACCATATCTAAACCTAGCCCTGTCTTATCCCACCATATCTAAACCTAGCCCTGTCCCCATATCCCACCTAAACCTAGCCCTGTCTAACCATATCTAAACCTAGCCCTGTCCTATCCCACCATATCTAAACCTAGCCCTGTCCTATCCCACCATATCTAAACCCTAGCCCTGTCTTATCCCACCATATCTAAACCATAGCCCTGTCCTATCCCACCATATCTAAACCTAGTGTTCCACCATATCTAAACCTAGCCCTGTCCTATCCCACCATATCTAAACCTAGCCCTGTCTTATCCCACCATATCTAAACCTAGCCCTGTCTTATCCCACCATATCTAAACCTAGCCCTGTCCTATCCCACCATATCTAAACCTAGCCCTGTCTTATCCCACCATATCTAAACCTATCCCTGTCTGCATTAACAGTCTTATCCCACCATATCCAAACCTATCCCTGTCTTATCCCACCATATCTAAACCTAGCCCTGTCTTATCCCACCATATCTAAACCTAGCCCTGTCTTATCCCACCATATCTGTATCCCTGTCTTATCACCCTAAACATTCCCTTTATAAACCTACGTCTTATCCCACCATATCTAAACCTAGGTCTGCATCCCACCATATCTAAACAGTAGGGTCCTAAGTACCCTGAAAGTTAAACAAGGAGGATCCCAGCTCAACCATCAGAAGCCCTGTCTTATTTAAACCTAGAAATGAAAACGTTCTTATCCCACCATCAAACGTCTCAAATCTCACTACACATGATTTAGTATTTATAAAAAACCTAGACCAAGTGTTCATCCCAGGTCAACAGTAGGTGGATTCTGTTTACCATAAATGATCCCATAAAGATATGGTCCTTAAAGATGACTATCCCAGGTAACAGATAAACAGGTCCTATCCCACCATTACAGAACTGTGTCCCACATTACAGCCCCATATCCCACCATTCTAAAAGAGTCCCATCCCATCTCCCAGGTCAACAGTAGGGTCCTACCGACCGTCTTATCTATCCCAGGTCAACAGTAGGGTCCTACCCCGTCTTATCGATCCCAGGTCAACAGTAGGGTCCTACCCTACCGTATCCCACCATATCCCAGGTCAACAGTAGGGTCCTACCGACCGTCTGCATTAACAGATCCCAGGTCAACAGTAGGGTCCTACCGACCGTACGATCCCAGGTCAACAGTAGGGTCCTACCGACCGTACGATCCCAGGTCAACAGTAGGGTCCTACCGACCGTACGATCCCAGGTCAACAGTAGGGTCCTACCGACCGTACGATCCCAGGTCAACAGTAGGGTCCTACTGACCGTATGATCCCAGGTCAACAGTAGGGTCCTACCGACCGTATGATCCCAGGTCAACAGTAGGGTCCTACCGACCGTACTATCCCAGGTCAACAGTAGGGTCCTACTGACCGTATGATCCCAGGTCAACAGTAGGGTCCTACCGACGGTACGATCCCAGGTCAACAGTAGGGTCCTACCGACCATACGATCCCAGGTCAACAGTAGGGTCCTACCGACGGTACGAGCCCCGGTCAACAGTAGGGTCCTACCGACGGTACGAGCCCAGGTCAACAGTAGGGTCCTACCGACCGTACGATCCCAGGTCAACAGTAGGGTCCTACCGACCGTACGATCCCAGGTCAACAGTAGGGTCCTACCGACGGTACGAGCCCAGGTCAACAGTAGGGTCCTACCGACCGTACGAGCCCAGGTCAACAGTAGGGTCCTACCGACCGTACGATCCCTGGTCAACAGTAGGGTCCTACCGACCGTACGATCCCAGGTCAACAGTAGGGTCCTACTGACCGTACGAGCCCAGGTCAACAGTAGTGCACTATACCAGGCATAGGATGGCATTTGGGAAGCAACACATGAATTGCATCATGGTCAGTACCTGTAGGAGGAGGAGCAACCGACGGAGCAGAGAAGGACTTGACGGCCGGGGCTCCAGGACCTCCTTGTGGGTACCCAGGTCCCAGGGGTGGGTACGGACCAGAGGGGGGACCTGCAGGTGGGCCCTGGCTGTGAAGGTGAGACCCCCCTGGTGGGTACATGCCGACGGGGGCCCCAGGCTGCTGGTAGCTGGGTGGCATGGGGCCTGAAGGGAGCGAGGTGGGGGTGAAGCCTGACGGAGGTGGCCCTGGGCTGGGCATGGTGGGGAGGCCGCCAGGGGCAGAGAACGGAGGCAGGGGGGGTCCAGATAGGCTGGAGCCTGGCATAGCAGGTCCTGGAGGGAAGGCAGAGAGGCCGGGGCCACCTAGTCCTGCAGACATGGGCTGCTGTTGTGGCTGGAATGGCTGGAGTGGAGAGAACCCTGAGCAGACAGGAGACAGACATGCTACATCAAGACCAGTCTGGAGTAGTGTCTGGCAGGTGACAGAGTAGTACCTGGTTCAGCAGGGCACAGCTTGTATATTACGTTCAGATAGAAATATATTATGTAGAACAAACATGTTTCAATGTCACATACACAAGTACAGTGCTTCTACACCTGCATTGCTTTGGAGTTTTAGGCTGGGTTTCTGTACAGCACTTTGAGATATATCAGCTGATGTACGAAGGGCTAGATAAATACATTTGATTTGATACAGTGAAATGCCTTTCTTACAAGCTCCAAACCCAACAATGCAGCAATCAATATCAAATGTAGCGCTAGAAATAACACAGGATAGAAAAACAACCAGATGAAGTCAGTAAGCATCCTACACACAGGGTCAGACATAACACCTGCTGAACACGGCCCTGGACGGAGGGCGAGTGCCTACCTGGGGCAGTGGCAGGATGTTGAGGGTAGGCTGGCCGTAGTCCTGTACGTGGCAGCCCACTAGGTGGAGGAGCAGGGGAGGAGGGGGGCAGACCGCCATACGAAGGAGGAGGCAGCCCTCTGGAGAGAGCAGCAGCTTGAGGAGTGAAGACTGTCGTCATAGGAGGCTGGCCACCCACTGACATCACAGGAGGAGGAGGCTGGCCACCCACTGACATCACAGGAGGAGGAGGCTGGCCACCCACTGACATCACAGGAAGAGGAGGCTGGCCACCCACTGACATCACAGGAAGAGGAGGCTGGTAGGGCCCCTGGAGAGGAACATCATTTACACACAGCCGGCGTCCCAAAACGGCACCTTATTCCCTTTATAGTGAACTACTTCAACAGTAGACTGGAACGCAGCCACAGAAACACACAGGAGAGAATAACAATATACCAAGCTGATGTTTCACAACATGAACTCTAGCAACTGCAATGATATCTTCAAGTGGAGATTAGATTCATCGATGTATAAATCAATGGAAATACATCTGTTTACTTTGTGTTTTAGAATCCTCAATCAGTTTTATATGTGTTTATTGTTGCATTCTCAAGGCTGAGGCAAAAGTGTCAAATAAAATGCATTCATTCCTAAATACCGGTGTCTGTGCCGGTGGTTGTGCTTGGACGGGGACAGCAGGGGCCTGAGCGGGGGCAGGGTCGCCCCCAGTCACCCTGACTCTGTTGTAAGGGAACGGTGGGGGCTGTTGCCCCCCTGCAGCGCCTCCCTCTCCCTGGGCGTGGAACAGCCGGTCTCTCATCATCATGATGCAAGCCTGCAGGAGGACAAACACCACAGAACAACAGTTCTAATAGTACTGGAAATATTTCAGTTTGATGCGTCAGCCTGCCCGAGGGGGTCAACTATAAACCAGGGAGTTAGCAGGCTAACTTGCCCATTTCAAGCTTAGCAAAAACATATGATAATAATAATAATAATAATAATAATAAATCATAATATTTAGGCATGGTTTTATTGACTCAACAGCCAAGAACACATGGATGTTTAGCTTTGTTAATGAACCAGAAAATGTGTAGTAATTTCTGGTTGTTTATCAAAGTAAGCTGGTTAACTCATTGATCCTGCTCTGCAGTACAGCCCTCTGGAGTAACAGATGGTGGGACAAACCCTTTCTGGACCACAACAACATGAAGTTCTCTTTCATCAGGCAAGATCAACGAAGCATAACTTACATATTACAATGCAGGTCTGAACAGGATCCCAGGAGAGAGAAAACATGGGGTCTTTGAAGCACGATGACACGTTTTAAACATTTCCTGGTTGATAAGGAAGAAGAAGAGGAGTGGGAGGTTGTGTTTACCTGGTCTGAGGTGTCTGGCAGGTAGGACAGGGCTGTAGCCAGGCTGCCTTGTGAAGCTAGGAGACCAGCGTAGTGAGTCAGCTTGTCAGCCAGGACAGGACTCTGTACAGTCACCTCGCTGTTCCTCAGACGCTCCACAGACTTACGCAGAACCATCATCTTCTCTACCAAGTCCTGGCGGTCAATCACACAGACGACATAATGTTACCACCTGGTTACTACCACGCCAATAGAGATGGTATCTGTGGCCAGTTATCACATCATCATAACGCTTGGGTTCACTTGGAAAAGTGACTTCCATCGTTAAATGAAGGATAAATATATAGATAATATATATAAAAAAACTTGATTTCTTACCTCTAAAACCAGGGGAGATGAGCAGTCCCTCTGCAGGGCCCAGCATTCCACTAGTTTCTCAATGTTCCCAGAGCAAATGTAACAGAGACATGCCTGCAGACAGCGTTTCTCTGTCCTCTCCCCCTCCAGACGAGACCCCAGGGTCTCTACAGTACCAGGAGAGGGCGGGAGAGCAAGGAAGAGAGAGAGGAGGAGAGGTTAGATAGAAGATGTAACAGAGATCAGTTATAGTCCAACCAGGAGAAAGGGAGGGAGGGGTTAGGAACAGGAAGCAGAAGAGCTACACAGCACAGAGATCAGTTATAGTCCTACCAGGAGAAAGGGAGGGAGGGGTTAGGAACAGGAAACAGAAGAGCTACACAGCACAGGGATCAGTTATAGTCCTACCAGGAGAAAGGGAGGGAGGGGTTAGGAACAGGAAACAGAAGAGCTACACAGCACAGGGATCAGTTATAGTCCTACCAGGAGAAAGGGAGGGAGGGGTTAGGAACAGGAAACAGAAGAGACCATCAGGTACAATCAGGTCTCTCTTCTGAAATAGATTTCTAGTGACTTGCAGAAATAAGCGTTGAACTCAAGGTAAAAGCAAGCCGGGGTTTACTGATGCCTTTGTTTACGATCCTCAACATCTTGTTCTTACCACACAGATGAGCAAACTGTTTGGGGTGAGCGTAGGTCAGGAGAGCAGCGAGAGCCTCCTTCCAGTTCTCCAAGGCACAGCTCTGCACGATGTCTCCCCAGTTCTGGGTCACCACGGATGAGATCAGCTGAGGACGGTCGACAGTAAACTTAACCAGGTTGTATGTATTCATGTTGACTCAGATTATTTTGCACTGTTGATACAAAATAACTATATTCTGAACTAAACTAACTTTGCTAGCTAGTAATCAAGTCATACAAATATGATAAAAATCAAATAGCCGTGAGGGTAAGTCCCAAATGTTCCCTGTCTTACCATAGAGATGCTGTTCCTCTGCTCGTCCAGGTATGTCCCCCCCCCCCCTGTCTTACCATAGAGATGCTGTTCCTCTGCTCGTCCAGGTATGTCCCCCCCTGTCTTACCATAGAGATGCTGTTCCTCTGCTCGTCCAGGTATGTCCCCCCCTGTCTTACCATAGAGATGCTGTTCCTCTGCTCGTCCAGGTATGTCCCCTGCTGTCTTACCACCATAGAGATGCTGTTCCTCTGCTCGTCCAGGTATGTCCCCTGTCTTACCATAGAGATGCTGTTCCTCTGCTCGTCCAGGTATGTCCCCTGTCTTACCATAGAGATGCTGTTCCTCTGCTCGTCCAGGTATGTCCCCTGTCTTACCATAGAGATGCTGTTCCTCTGCTCGTCCAGGTATGTCCCCAGTCTTACCATAGAGATGCTGTTCCTCTGCTCGTCCAGGTATGTCCCCCTGTCTTACCATAGAGATGCTGTTCCTCTGCTCGTCCAGGTATGTCCCCCCGTCTTACCATAGAGATGCTGTTCCTCTGCTCGTCCAGGTATGTCCCCCTGTCTTACCATAGAGATGCTGTTCCTCTGCTCGTCCAGGTATGTCCCCCTTACCATAGAGATGCTGTGTCTTACCATAGAGATGCTGTTCCTCTGCTCCCCCCCCCTCTTACCATAGAGATGCTGTTCCTCTGCTCGTCCAGGTATGTCCCCCCCTGTCTTACCATAGAGATGCTGTTCCTCTGCTCGTCCAGGTATGTCCCCCGTCTTACCATAGAGATGCTGTTCCTCTGCTCGTCCAGGTATGTCCCCCCCTGTCTTACCATAGAGATGCTGTTCCTCTGCTCGTCCAGGTATGTCCCCCTGTCTTACCATAGAGATGCTGTTCCTCTGGTTGTCCCCTGTCTTACCATAGAGATGCTGTTCCTCTGGTATGTCCCCCTGTCTTACCATAGAGATGCTGTTCCTCTGCTCGTCCAGGTATGTCCCCAGTCTTACCATAGAGATGCTGTTCCTCTGCTCGTCCAGGTATGTCCCCTGTCTTACCATAGAGATGCTGTTCCTCTGTTCGTCCAGGTATGTCCCCCTGTCTTACCATAGAGATGCTGTTCCTCTGCTCGTCCAGGTATGTCCCCCTGTCTTACCATAGAGATGCTGTTCCTCTGCTCGTCCAGGTATGTCCCCCCCTGTCTTACCATAGAGATGCTGTTCCTCTGCTCGTCCAGGTATGTCCCCCCTGTCTTACCATAGAGATGCTGTTCCTCTGCTCGTCCAGGTATGTCTGCTGGGTCCTCTGCAGTAGCTCCTGTCCTCCACTGATCGCCAGCAGGATGGCCTCAGCGTAGCGCCCCTCGTTCAGACACAGGGCCACCGCTCCCTCAAAGTTTCCCACCAGCAGAGCCTGGCTGATCAGACCATCTGCATCTAATACAACAGGAGCATAAAGCAACTGAATGAGATACGGGAGAGTTACAGTCATACAATAGGGCCAGTTACCAGGACAACAGATTCATATTAAGACTAAAAACAAAAAGGTTTTACGTTGAACATTCTTTTATTTTTCACCTTTATTTAACCGGGTAGGCAAGTTGAGAACAAGTTCTCATTTACAATTGTGACCTGGCCAAGATAACAAATAGAATTTAGAATTAGAATTTATGTGTCCGGGAAACCAGTCCGTACTGTTTAGACTTCACAGGAAGAGAGAGCTGAAGTCACGTCCAACTGCTGTGATACTGAAGGGAAGACGAGCAGTACCTGCTGAGACAGGGATCAGGAAGCTGATCTTCTTGTCCTTGTCTTGTGGTTGTGGTGGGATCTGACTGAAAAAGTCAGAGGGCGAGGATGAACCCGGAGTCTTGGTGGAGTCAACCTCATCCCCGGATTCTTCTGACCTCTGGAAACGAAACGAGGACAACGTACTTTTATGGAAGGTTGGTGGCAGGATTCATGTTGTTAAGAAAAGAGACCACATATCACTTCTGATACTCGCCACTGCCCTCTAGTGGACGGTGGAAGAACTGCAGTCTAGACGAGAAGTAGGACTACTATAAAAGAGAATGGGCTATGTAGAGGTTTGTTCCTGGACTGACCTGAGTAGAGAGAAGCTGTATCTTCTCAGCCAGATCGTTGGCATCCACTCCATGTCCGTTAGGCTGCAGGTTTTTCCCCAAGCAGGTGGATATCTTCCTCTCTAAATCCTCTTTGCTGAAACCCAAAAGTCTCAGGAATTTGACCCGGGCTTCATCTTCAAAGTTGACCTGCAAACATCAGGAGGTGGACAACATTAGAAACCTAAACAACCCTTGCAGAACTTGTGTTCATCATATGTCGGTCTTGGCTCCTGAGTGCCTTTCTATCCAAATACATTGTACAGAGAAGCCTACTGTTCATGGAACTGCATCATCTCCATAGGTGTTCTGTGAGTCCTACTACTGTCCAGTCAGAAGGACAGACAGGGACACAGATGTCACAGATAACTGGACTTTAAAAAAACATTTAGGCAATTAAGCAACTTTTCTACTTAACGAGGGTCAGATGAATTCATGGATACTATTTTAGCATGCTAACAGTTCCAGGAGACTTCCAGTCATTGTGCTAACGCTAGTTAGCAATGGCTACCGAAACTACCTTCAAAACTGAGGCAAAAACATGGTATCCATGAGATCATATGACTCTGGGTGAGGAGAAAAAGGGATTAAATGACAAAAATGTCACACTGTCTCTATAATGTTACATTGTTTGACCCTGGGGTATGTAGAAAAGTTGCTTAATTGCCAAAATCGCCCATTATTCCTTTAAAATGAACCTTTCGTGCCACTGTGCAGTGTCATAACACCTACCAGGAGAAACCTCCATATGTCCTGTTCAGAGTCTGTGGGGGCCTTGTTGATCTTGGCCTGGCAGTAGTCTGACAAGGATCCAGATTGCAGAGCAGCCTGCAGCTCCCTGGAACGTTGGAGGAGCTCTGTTTCCGTGGTGACCTGGCTCACAAACACCTGCCTGGGGACAGGGACGGGCTGTGGGCTCTGGACTGGAGCCTTAGGACTCTCAAAGGTGATCAGCTTCCCACCAAACTACAAGGAGAAGAGGATGGGGGGGTACTATTACTATGATGCAGTTATAATACATTGTAAGACTTGTCATAAGCACGTACTGTCCCTTTAAGAGTAGAGCGTGACCAAAGAGTAGCACTTTACGTCATACCTAAGAATAGACTTTAACCGTGTGTTTCCACCATAATCCACAGGTTGTCATGCCTAAGAATAGACTTTAACCGTGTGTTTCCACCATAATCCACAGGTTGTCATGCCTAAGAATAGACTTTAACCGTGTGTTTCCACCATAATCCACAGGTTGTCATGCCTAAGAATAGACTTTAACCGTGTGTTTCCACCATAATCCACAGGTTGTCATGCCTAAGAATAGACTTTAACCGTGTGTTTCCACCATAATCCACAGGTTGTCATGCCTAAGAATAGACTTTAACCATGTGTTTCCACCATAATCCACAGGTTGTCATGCCTAAGAATAGACTTTAACCATGTGTTTCCACCATAATCCACAGGTTGTCATGCCTAAGAATAGACTTTAACCGTGTGTTTCCACCATAATCCACAGGTTGTCATGCCTAAGAATAGACTTTAACCATGTGTTTCCACCATAATCCACAGGTTGTCATGCCTAAGAATAGACTTTAACCATGTGTTTCCACCATAATCCACAGGTTGTCATGCCTAAGAATAGACTTTAACCATGTGTTTCCACCATAATCCACAGGTTGTCATGCCTAAGAATAGACTTTAACCATGTGTTTCCACCATAATCCACAGGTTGTCATGCCTAAGAATAGACTTTAACCATGTGTTTCCACCATAATCCACAGGTTGTCATGCCTAAGAATAGACTTTAACCATGTGTTTCCACCATAATCCACAGGTTGTCATGCCTAAGAATAGACTTTAACCATGTGTTTCCACCATAATCCACAGGTTGTCATGCCTTACTGCTTAAACATATTGGGGTTCCTCACAATAGGCATTTACTGATGTTATTTACCTTTTGAAATACAAAAAAATATATATAAAAAGCAACAAAAAAGTACATTGCACTTACAGCGAATGAGGCTCCTACGGGCCTACGAACCCACTTGGGGGGCTTCTTCAGCGGAGCGACGAGGGTGGTCTGAGGGGTGGGTTGGGGAACTTGCAGAGGGGGCAGCACCTGGCCTGTCCCAAACGGATCCATGGTGTCAAAGGACGAGGAGATCTGTGGGAAAGCACCACACAAAGACTGCATTCCAATCTAAATATTATGTAAAGGTAAGATAAATGAGCAGAGGTCTTTAAATTATTTGTTATTTTTTAACCTTTATTTAACTAGACAAGTCAGTTAAGAACAAATTCTTATTTTCAATGACGGCCTAGGAACAGTGTTTTAACTGCCTTGTTCAGGGGCAGAACGACACATTTGTACCTTGTCAGCTCTGGGATTTGAACTTGCAACCTTTCAGTTACTAGTCCAACACTCTAACCACTAGGCTACGCTTCCACCCAAATGAGGTCTACAACCATACCAGGCTAGACACCTGACTACGCCAAAATGTTACTACAATCATATCTATTCCATAAATGGTAAACAACTTTTGTCCCCTGGTCAAAAGTAGTGCACTACATAGGAAACAGGGAGCCTTTGACGTTTTAGCATTTAGCAGACACTCTTATCCAGAACGACTCCCAGCGGCAACACTGGATTGTGGGTGGTTTCCTTTAGACGGTAAACAGACGTGGATCGTGGGTGGTTTCCTTTAGACGGTAAACAGACGTGGATCGTGGGTGGTTTCCTTTAGACGGTAAACAGACGTGGATCGTGGGTGGTTTCCTTTAGACGGTAAACAGACGTGGATCGTGGGTGGTTTCCTTTAGACGGTAAACAGAAGTGGATCGTGGGTGGTTTCCTTTAGACGGTAAACAGACGTGGATCGTGGGTGGTTTCCTTTAGACAGTAAACAGACATGGATCGTGGGTGGTTTCCTTTAGACAGTAAACAGACATGGATCGTGGGTGGTTTCCTTTAGACAGTAAACAGACATGGATCGTGGGTGGTTTCCTTTAGACAGTAAACAGACATGGATCGTGGGTGGTTTCCTTTAGACAGTAAACAGACCTGGGCCACAGACAGAGCTGTAAGACAGATGAAGACTCTCTACCTGATCAGCCCTGCTCTGCTGCTGAGCCTCCAGGCTTCCTCCCATCACGCTGTACACACTGATCCAGCCGTCAAACGAGGCCGCCGACAGCAGCGCTGGGTTCCTGGGACACCACTGGATGTCAAAGCACCACTGATTGGTCGTTGGTAATTCATAGATCACCTAGAGAGACGAGAGAGAGAGATTGTAGAAACAGATCACCTAGAGAGATGTGAGAGATTGTAGAAACAGATCACCTAGAGAGACGGGAGAGAGAGAGAGATTGTAGAAACAGATCACCTAGAGAGACGGGAGAGAGAGAGACATTGTAGAAACAGATCACCTAGAGAGACGGGAGAGAGAGAGATTGGATCACCACGACATTGTAGAAACAGATCACCTAGAGAGACGGGGGAGAGAGAGATTGTAGAAACAGATCACCTAGAGAGACGGGAGAGAGAGATTGTAGAAACAGATCACCTAGAGAGACGGGAGAGAGAGAGAGAGATTGTAGAAACAGATCACCTAGAGAGACGGGAGAGAGAGATTGTAGAAACAGATCACCTAGAGAGACGGGAGAGAGAGAGATTGTAGAAACAGATCACCTAGAGAGACGGGAGAGAGAGAAACAGAGATTGTAGAAACAGATCACCTAGAGAGACGGGAGAGAGAGAGATTGTAGAAACAGATCACCTAGAGAGACGGGAGAGAGAGAGATTGTAGAAACAGATCACCTAGAGAGACGGGAGAGAGAGGAAGAGATTGTAGAAACAGATCACCTAGAGAGACGGGAGAGAGAGAGATTGTAGAAACAGATCACCTAGAGAGACGGGAGAGAGAGAGATTGTAGAAACAGATCACCTAGAGAGACGGGAGAGAGTAGAAACAGATCACCTAGAGAGAGAGATTGTAGAAACAGATCACCTAGAACGGGAGAGAGAGAGATTGTAGAAACAGATCACCTAGAGAGACGGGAGAGAGAGAGATTGTAGAAACAGATCACCTAGAGAGACGGGAGAGAGAGAGAGATTGTAGAAACAGATGACCTAGAGAGACGGGAGAGAGAGAGATTGTAGAAACAGATGACCTAGAGAGACGGGAGAGAGAGAGAGATTGTAGAAACAGATCACCTAGAGAGACGGGAGAGAGAGAGAGAGATTGTAGAAACAGATCACCTAGAGAGACGGGAGAGAGAGAGAGATTGTAGAAACAGATCACCTAGAGAGACGGGAGAGAGAGAGAGATTGTAGAAACAGATCACCTAGAGAGACGGGAGAGAGAGAGAGATTGTAGAAACAGATGACCTAGAGAGACGGGAGAGAGATTGTAGAAACAGATGACCTAGACAACAGAGGCATCTGAAGAAGCCCAGGGCAGGGAAAGATGGCGGGGGCTTTGTGATGGGAGGCCATATGCACCACATGACACCATGAGGTCTTTAGAACAGAGCAGAAAAGCAGGTACCTCTCCAGTGTTTGGGTTCCAGCAGAGGATCCTGTTGTCTTTAGCACTACTGAGCAACAGCTCTGGGTCTGCTTGGCTCCACGCTATGGACAGAAGTCCCCTGAGGAGGAAAAACACCAAGCCTTAATCACCGACGGTCGAGGCTCTCTCTCTTAACTTCAACTATGAAACGACAACAGCCGCCGAGCTACAAGAACTCATTGTATTTTATTAATCCATTAAAAAAAGGAAAATGTGATTGAACCACGTAACACATACAACACCGATAAAAACACAACCAACGACATACAGACAATTAAAGTGGCACAACACCAACGTATAAAAAAATAAAAATAATAATGTTTTATTATGTGAATTACTATGGTTAGATATTACTGCACTGTTGGAGCTAGAAACATTAAGTGTGTACCTGCACCTGCCATAACAGAGACCATATCGTCACCATCATCACACATAACAATTCCAGTTAAAGTGATGTGTGGCACAACGATCCCAGAGGCTCACCTTGTGTGGTTCTCCAGGACTTTGAGAGGGGACGTGGCAAAGCGCAGGTCCCACATCTGAATGACTGGCATGCGGTCATCTTCTGAGGCCAGGACCAACTGGGTGGCCACCTCAGGGTGCCAGAGCATCCCTGAACAGTGCATCTATAACACAACCCCACATCAGACCAGAGCATCCCTGAACAGTGCATCTATAACACAACACTACATCAGACCAGGGCATCTACAACACTACATCAGACCAGAGCATCCCTGAACAGTGCATCTATAACACTACATCAGACCAGAGCATCCCTGAACAGTGCATCTACAACACTACATCAGACCAGAGCATCCCTGAACAGTGCATCTATAACACAACACTACATCAGACCAGGGCATCTACAACACTACATCAGACCAGAGCATCCATGAACAGTGCATCTATAACACTACATCAGACCAGAGCATCCCTGAACAGTGCACCTAAACAGATGCATCTAACACAACACTACATCAGACCAGAGCATCCCTAAACAGTGCATCTATAACACAACACTACATCAGACCAGAGCATCCCTGAACAGTGCATCTACAACACAACATCAGACCAGGGCATCTACAATACTACATCAGACCAGAGCATCCCTAAACAGTGCATCTACAACACTACATCAGAGCAGAGCATCCCTAAACAGTGCATCTATAACACAACATCAGACCAGAGCATCCCTGAACAGTGCATCTACAATACTACATCAGACCAGAGCATCCCTAAACAGTGCATCTACAACACTACATCAGACCAGAGCATCCCTAAACAGTGCATCTACAATACAACATCAGACCAGAGCATCCCTAAACAGTGCATCTACAACACAACATCAGACCAGAGCATCCCTGAACAGTGCATCTACAACACTACATCAGACCAGAGCATCTACAACACTACATCAGACCAGAGCATCCCTGAACAGTGCATCTACAACACAACATCAGACCAGAGCATCCCTAAACAGTGCATCTACAATACAACATCAGACCAGAGCATCCCTAAACAGTGCATCTACAACACAACATCAGACCAGAGCATCCCTAAACAGTGCATCTACAACACATCAGACCAGCATCCCTGAACAGTGCATCTACAACACAACACAGACCAGAGGCATCTACAACACCACACAGACCAGAGCATCCCTGTTGCTCTATCACCAATCTACATCAGACCAGGTTGCATCACTAATCTACAACACCCATGTTGCTGTGGTCACCAATCTACTGTACCCACCCGGTTGCTGTATAACACAACACTACATCAGACCAGAGCATCCCTAAACAGTGCATCTGTAACACAACACTGTTGCTGTGGTCATCCAATCTACTGTACCCACCCGGTTGCTGTGGTCACCAATCTACTGTATTCACATCCCTGTACAGTGCATCTACAACACTACATCAGACCAGAGCATCCTGTAAACTGTACTGCATCTACCCAACCCGTTGCTGTGGTCACAATCTAGTACCACATCCCTAAACAGTGCTGTGGTCACCAATCTACTGTACTCACTAGTCTACATCAGACCAGAGCATCCCTGTCTAACAGTCTACTGTACAACTACTACATCAGACCAGACCATCTGTTGCTGTGGTCACTAATCTAGTACCACCCGGCATCCCAAACAGTGCATCTACAACTACTGTACATCAGACCTAGAGTATCCCTAAACAGTGCATCTACAATCTACTGTACCACTAGCATCCCTAAACAGTCATCTACAACACAACATCAGACCAGAGCATCTAAACAGTGCATCTACAACACATCAGAGCATCCTGTTGCTGTGCATCTACTGTACACACCAGAGCATCTACAACACCACACCAGTCTATGTACTCACCCTGTTGCTGTGGTCACCACCCGTCTGTACCACCCGGCTACTGTGGTCACTAATCTACTGTACCCACCCTGTTGCTGTGGTCACCAATCTACTGTACTACTGTACACTAATCTACTGTACTCACTAATCTACTGTACCCACCCTGTTGCTGTGGTCACCAATCTACTGTACCCACCCGGTTGCTGTGGTCACCAATCTACTGTATTCACTAGTCTACTGTACTCACCCTGTTGCTGTGGTCACTAATCTACTGTATTCACTAGTCTACTGTATTCACTCAGTCTACTGTACTGTACTCACCCTGTACCCACCCTGTTGCTGTGGTCACCAATCTACTGTACCACCCGGTTGCTGTGGTCACCAATCTACTGTACTCACTAGTCTACTGTACTCACCCTGTTGCTGTGGTCACTCCTGTTGTACTCACTAGTCTACTGTACTCACTGTCTACTGTATTCACTAATCTACTGTACTCACCCTGTCACTAATCTACTGTCTTGCTGTGGTCACTCTACTGTACTCACTACCCTGTTGCTGTGGTCACCAATCTACTGTACTCACTAGTCTACTGTTGCTGTGGTCACTAGTTGCTGTGGTCACTAATCTACACCACTACCCTGTCTACTGTACTCACTAGTCTACTGTACTCACCCTGTTGCTGTGGTCACCAATCTACTGTACCCACTAGTCTGTGGTCACCAATCTACTGTACTCACTAGTCTACTGTACTACTGTACTCTAGTCTACTGTACCCACCCTGTTGCTGTGGTCACCAATCTACTGTACCCACCCGTTGCTGTGGTCACCAATCTACTGTACCCTAGTCTACTGTACCCCTGTTGCTGTGGTCACCAATCTACTGTACCCACCCGGTCTGTGTCACTCACTACTGTACTACTGTACTGTGGTCACCAATCTACTGTATTCACTAGTCTACTGTACTCACTAGTCTACCCGTTGCTGTGGTCACCAATCTACTGTACCCACCCGGTCTGTGGTCACCAATCTACTGTACCCACCCGGTTGCTGTGGTCACCAATCTACTGTACTGTACTCACCCTGTTGCTGTGGTCTACTGTCTACTGTACCTACTGTTGCTGTGGTCACCAATCTACTGTACTCACTAGTCTACTGTACTCACTGTCTGCTGTACTCACTACTGTTGCTGTGGTCACCAATCTACTGTACCCACCCGGTCTACTGTACTCACTAATCTACTGTACTCACTAGTCTACTGTACTGTTGCTGTGGTCACCAATCTACTGTTGCTGTGGTCACACTAGTCTACTGTACTAGTCTACTGTACTCACTAGTCTACTCTACTGTACTCACTAGTTGCTGTACTCACTAATCTACTGTACTCACTAGTCTACTGTACTCACTAGTCTACTGTACTCCACTAGTCTACTGTACTCACTAGTCTACTGTACTCACCCGGTTGCTGTGGTCACTAATCTTGATGATGGGCTCGTTCTTCCTCAGGTCCCAGACCACTGCTTTCCCACTGGGGTTTGCAGAGGCCAGGATGTGTTGCACCTGTCTGTTCCACGACACTACACTGATATCTTCAGGAGGCTAGGTGGATGGGGAGAGAAGGAACAGCACTGTTACAAATATAGATATTCCTCCAGGAATTATTGAGTGGTAGAATGTCACGGCACACATTTTAGAGATTAACACAAAAAAAAAAAAAGGTGTTATTTCACATCAAAAAGCAAAGCCAAAATTCCCAACACTGCTACACTGTGGAAGACTATCGTCACAGGCTATTTCTCTGAGACTTCAGTAATATCTTGATAGGGGGAAGTGTTAGGTTATTTAACCTTCCCATCAGCCCACACATGTTAAAGCCACCACACACCACCCACACACACACACACACACCAGACAACCACACACCAGACAACCACACACCAGACAACCACACACCAGACAACCACACACACACTGGCTTTCACTCTTACCTCACAAAGCTACAAAGAGGGGAAAACATGGAGAAAACGGTTCAAAATTAAATTCAGACTCATTCCAGGGATTTAAATCACCTGGAATTACCCACCATTTTGATTTAGAGAAGAAGTTGAATGAAAATAGAAGAGGACGGGACAAACTTCCCCCCAGAGACATTTACCTGTGACTTTGTACCGGGTGTCATTGGATTGCTGAAATTGTTCAAATCCCAGATGTAGATCTCTGAATCGTTTGCCCCTGACGCCAACAGATTACTCTGAGAGAGAGAGAGAGAGAGAAAGAAAGAGTGAGAGAGAAAGAGTGAGAGAGAAAGAGAGAGAGAGAAAGAGAGAGAAAGAGTGAGAGAGAAAGAGAGAGAGAGAAAGAGTGAGAGAGAAAGAGTGAGAGAGAAAGAGAGAGAGAGAAAGAGAGAGAGAGGGAGTAAGAGAGAGAGAGAGAGAGAGAGAGGGAGTGTAAGAGAGAGAGAGGGAGTGTAAGAGAGAGAGAGAGAAAGAGTGAGAGAGAAAGAGTGAGAGAGAAAGAGAGAGAGAGGGAGTGTAAGAGAGAGAGAGAGAGAGGGAGTGTAAGAGAGAGAGGGAGTGTAAGAGAGAGAGAGGGAGTGTAAGAGAGAGAGAGAGAAAGAGTGAGAGAGAAAGAGTGAGAGAGAAAGAGTGAGAGAGAAAGAGTGAGAGAGAAAGAGTGAGAGGGAGTGTAAGAGAGAGAGAGAGAGAGAGAGAGAGGGAGTGTAAGAGAGAGAGAGAGAGAGAGAGAGAGTGTAAGAGAGAGAGAGGGGAGTGTAAGAGAGAGAGAGGGAGTGAGAGAGAAAGAGAGAGAGAAAGAGTGAGAGAGAAAGAGTGAGAGAGAAAGAGTGAGAGAGAAAGAGTGAGAGAGAAGAGTGAGAGAGAAAGAGTGAGAGGGAGTGTAAGAGAGAGAGAGAGAGAGGGAGTGTAAGAGAGAGAGAGAGAAGTGTAAGAGAGAGAGAGAGAGAGAGAGAGAGGAGTGTAAGAGAGAGAGAGAGAGAGAGAGAAGAGTGTAAGAGAGAGAGAGAGAGAGAGAGAGAGGGGAGTGTAAGAGAGAGAGAGAGAGAGAGAAAGAGTAAGAGAGAGAGAGAGAGAGAGAGAGAGAGTGTAAGAGAGAGAGAGGGAGTGTAAGAGAGAGAGAGAGGGAGTGTAAGAGAGAGAGAGAGGGAGTGTAAGAGAGAGAGAGAGTGTGAAGAGAAAGAGAGAGAGAGAAAGAGAGAGAGAGAAAGAGTGTAAGAGAAAGAGTGTAAGAGAAAGAGTGTAAGAGAGAGAGAGAGAGAGTGTAAGAGAGAGAGAGAGAGAGAGAGTGTAAGAGAGAGAGAGGGAGGTAAGAGAGAGAGAGAGGGAGTGTAAGAGAGAGAGAGAGGGAGTGTAAGAGAGAGAGAGAGGGAGTGTAAGAGTTAGAGAGAGGGAGTGAGTGTAAGAGGGAGTGTAAGAGAGAGAAAGAGAGAGAGAGAGAGTGAAGAGAGAGAGAGAGAGAGAGTGTAAGAGAGAGAGAGAGAGAGTGTAAGAGAGAGAGAGAGAGAGAGAGAGAGAAAGAGAGAGTGTAAGAGAGAGTGTAAGAGAGAGTACATTCAAATGAGAGAAAGAAAATACATGTGAGGAATATGATACAGAACATTGGATTGAACATATCCTTTAAGTGTTCATATTAAAAGCTTCATTTAATGTAATTTAGTAGCCATTTTAAATTGCATGTCAATCTACAAGTGAGAAATGGGCCAAAGCCTTGAGTGGCTGCTACCAGTATTACCTGAAAGGGGTTGAAGTCTAGTGCTCTGACAGGCCCAGTGTGTTTGTCAGACTGTCCTATTATTGCCTCTGCCCCTGATGTTACGATGGCTTCTGGGCTATACACCGTTACCGTGCCATTATCACTGCCTCCAATCAGTCTCCCTCCCAAACCGTCTTCTCCTTCTCCAAAGTTTACCCACACCAGACTATGGAGCCTAGGGCACAGATATCACAAATCAAATGTTATAGGTTGAATCGTATGTATTGATACAATAATATATTAACTTGATAACTCGTATAGTATTGGGTTAGCAGGTCATGTTGTTGCTTACCTGTTAGAAGTAGGTAGGGACCCCTTGAGCTTCATGCCCAGGGAAGGATCGGCAAAATCCACCTGGAATATTTCCAAGGCGGCAGTGGTGTTGAATGACGCATCCAGCTGCTGAGCTGACGTGCCTGTTCCTCAACAACAACAACAAAAAACAGACCAACAAAGAAATCTAATAAACTCAAGAAGTATGTTATTCAGAATTAAAAGTGAAGCCTGTTATCATCAGTTACACAACTCCTGATTTTTAGAAGCCTGCTCCCAAGTCTGTTTATGCATGCTTGCCAAGTTAGGCAAGTTGGCTAGATGGCATAAACAGATCTGGGAGGCTACTGGCAAGAATGCCTAAACATCTGGAACTATCTACTGTATAAGTGCATGACAGTACACAAAACAGTTCTACCCTACCTAAGATTAGGTAGAAGGGTTAGAGTTAGTGTAGGACAGGTATGGACAGGCCTGATACACAAAACAGTTCTACCCTACCTAAGATTAGGTAGAAGGGTTAGAGTTAGTGTAGGACAGGCATGGACAGGCCTGATACACAAAACAGTTCTGACCTACCTAAGATTAGGTAGAAGGGTTAGAGTTAGTGTAGGACAGGTATGGACAGGCCTGATACAGGTAACATTTATGCCCTACCTAAAGCCAGGCAGATAGGGTGGTGGGGGGCAGGACTCCATGCTGGATGAGCGGTCCTCTGGATCTCTTTCAGCCTCATCTTTCCTCTATTGGGCTAGGATGCCTCTATCAAAGTCCTAAAAAAAATAGAAAACAAGCACTTTTAATTACGTTTCAATACTGGGGTGCATTCAGTTCAGTTCAACGTGTGCAGCATTCTTCAACAACTTTTGAGGTCTGTTTGCTTCTGTTTGGTGGGTGTACCCTGATCAATATGGGTGACACATTGAGATACATAAATCACCAGTGTGACCATTTGTAGCTAATCGCACAATATTGTGCAGCCCACCATACACAATAGCCCTCTGAGCCACCGTTCTTCTCTTCAGTACCGTTTCCATTGACTAAAACGTTGAACATAGCCAAAAACATTTCGAAATGTTTTGGCTATGTTGAACAAAGTTTTGTCATATTAAACATACCCCTGACGTTATGACCCCTTGAGTGTATTCATTACGCAAATTCTGTTGCAAAACGTTTCCTCCAAACGGAAAAAGTTTTGCAACGAAAACGAGAGATTCTATCGGAAAAACTCAGGTAGGTCTGTCTCAGGTGACTTCGTAAACGGTACAAAGTTTCCGTTGCAAGACGTAAGGAATAAACCCAAGGTAAGCGCATTGCATTGGGCAGTAATGGACGTCATATGGGGATAACCGATTTCTAAACACTATGAACCAACCTGCAGCTAACTAGCAAACGTTAATAGTTTCTGAATAATCAAAACAACATATTGTAGGGCGTTACAGTAGCTAGCTAGCTACGTAACATGTAGGCATGGTTAATAAGCTGAAACAATTTACTAAACGTTAGAAGAATCAATTTCAATCACGTCTCATGAATCAACAACACGAGAAGGAAGCGAGCCGTTAGATGGAGAGCTGCTGGGTGATGAGAAAACGTTGAGCTAGCTAACATCCATCATTTGGTTAGCTAGTAATACACGTCTGTCAACGGCTTATCTTCGCCGTAATGTATATGTTCTATAAATAGATAGGTAGTTAATGCTGGTTGAGCTATTAGCAATAAACCATCCCTGGTTCAACCAGTTTCTTTAGTTAGCTAACGGTAGCTAGCTAGGCTAGTTACCGATACGTGTCGTTGGCTTCTGCTAGAGCTTGACAGCTAAATCATGCAGACGTGTCGTTCATCTTATAAATCTAGCAAGCTAGCTAAAAGTTAGAATAAATATATTCTAACACTATATTGTTAGTACCCCAATATCTTCATGTAAAATACTTACGTCGGAATTTATGATTATCAATCTTTCTAGCTTACAAATGATGTAGAAAACCACCGGGCACTCCCAACGTAATCCTGGATGTTTATCGTCTTCTACGGTGGCCGACATGGTATCAAATATCACAGCAGTCAGTATCTTGATTAGACCTGTAGCTGTGTTTTGCAAAGATTGTCTCGCCTCTTCATATGTCAGTAGTTGAAAGTACTGAATAGATATGTTTCATTTTTTTTCAAAATAGTACTACATCTATAACTATAAATTGTAATTTCCTGATGAACAATGTTGTAACTAGCTTCAGCCAGACAAACATAGTGCCTTACCGCTATTATAGTATTCATACCGCTTGATTTTGTCCACTTTTTTATATATTTTTTATACACACAATACCTATAATGAAAACATGTTTTAGACATTTTTACAAATGTATTGAAAATAAAAATACAGATATCTCATTTACATAAATCTTCACATCCCTGAGTCAATACAAATTAGAATCACATTTGGACGTGATTACAGTGGTCTGTACAGAGTCTTTCTGGGTAAATCTGTAAGAGTTTTGCACACCTGGATTGTACAATATATGGTAGTGAGGAAGCCCGATTGCGGGCAGCGGGAGAAGATGGACCCAGATCGATTTTAGCCGATATTCTACACATTTTCTTATCGATGAAACGTTTGATCTCAATACAGCTTTTTGTTCCCAAAACTATATGTTATGAAAAGAGTGGCCTAAGTTTTGCAGACTTTGCCTTTTGTTTAGAAAAAAATGGCGTTGTTTAGAAGGGGCGCAAAGGCGAATTGAGTTATTGCACACGCGCACCTCACACAGGTCCCTAACGGACATAACGCAGATGTGTGCAAGAACACGCCAATAAGATCTCGCTAGCTCATGCTTGGCTCATTTGTTCCCATTGGAAACGAGAGGGTGTGGTCTATCTTGGTCTACTTATAAAATCTTTGATTCATTGACGTCTTGGTAAGCAACTCTTTCTTCTTCTTTTTTTGAGATCGAGTTGGCAGATCGCATCCAACTTTTAAGGTGCATCACTGCCACCTACTGTAGTGGAGTGTGAGGCCAGTCACAGCCCTTCTCCTCCTTTGTCTTCTTATTCTTCTGTGGGGGTTTGTCGACGGTTGGCATCCAACATGATGGTGCATTACCGCCACCTACTGTACTGGAGTGTGGGCCAGAGACGGAGAAACTAAATCTTACCTGCCAGCCCCATTACTCTTTAAAAAAAAAAAAACGAAAATATTTTAGAATATATCTAATGATGTTCTACACAATACACTCTTTAAACTAATTTCCCGTATCCCCTTCTCCCTCATACTAGATCTCAGCTTCTCTTTCCCTCTGATACTGCCCACACTAGCAATACACGCTCCATGGTCTCTGTTTCCTGGCAATAATCACCCTGTTGGATGCTTTCATCCATCACGCTTAAGGTCTTATTCAACCGGGTGTGTCCCACCCTTAATCTTGTAAAAATAGCCTGCTATTTTCTGTCCCTTCCTGCCGTCCTCCCCTCTCCGACTTTCCTCTAAATAAATGCCTGCCTTTAGTATCTCTATTCCACTGCTCCTGTCATCTCTACACCATCACTGTCCATATCAGGCTTTTAACCTGCTCCTGTCATCTTTTCACCATCACTGTCTATATCAGGCTTTAACCTGCTCCTGTCATCTCTACACCATCACTGTCCATATCAGGCTTTTAACCTGCTGTCTCTACACCATCACTGTCTATATCAGACATTTAGCCTGTCATCTCTACACCATCACTGTCCATATCAGGCTTTAACCTGTCATCTCTACACCATCACCGTCTATATCAAGCTTTTTGCCTGTCATCTCTACACCATCACTGTCCATATCAGGCTTTAACCTGCTCCTGTCATCTCTACACCATCACTGTCCATATCAGGCTTTTAACCTGCTCCTGTCATCTCTACACCATCACTGTCCATATCAGGCTTTAACCTGCTCCTGTCATCTCTACACCATCACTGTCCATATCAGGCTTTTAACCTGGCATCTCTACACCATCACTGTCCATATCAGGCTTTTAACCTGCTCCTGTCATCTCTACACCATCACTGTCTATATCAGGCTTTTAACCTGTCATCTCTACACCATCACTGTCTATATCAGGCTTTTAACCTGCTGTCTCTACACCATCACTGTCCATATCAGGCTTTAACCTGTTATCTCTACACCATCACTGTCCATATCAGGCTTTTTGCCTCTGCCTTGCTCATCGAAACTACAACATTAACATCCCCACTACTAAGTGCTTGTTGAGCCAGTACATCAACATCCCCACTACTAAATGCTTGTTTAGCCAGTACATCAACTGCCTCGTTCCCCTCCACCCCCACATGGGCTGGGACCAAGTAAATCTTATCTGTATTCCCATCTGTCTAATCCTGCCATGGGGTTTGTAGCAACTCATACAGCACGTCTTGTCTTCTACATGACCTAAATGACTGAATACTCATTAACACTGCACATGAATCAGAGCAAATAACTACTCTGTCTGGCTTGACTTCCTCCACCCACTGAAAGGCCATCAGCTCTGCCAGAATATCTGTACTGTGTTTCCTGACTGCCACCCCACATTCCTGCACTACAAATGCTGACCCAGTACGTCTTGTCCTTCCCTGGCTTCCGGATTGGTACCACTAGTGCTCCTTCCAGCTGTCTGGTAGTTTCCCCTATTCCCAGATTGGTACCACTAGTGCTCCTTCCAGCTGTCTGGTAGTTTCTCCTATTCCCAGATTGGTACCACTAGTGCTCCTTCCAGCTGTCTGGTAGTTTCACCTATTCCCAGATTGGTACCACTAGTGCTCCTTCCAGCTGTCTGGTAGTTTCTCCTATTCCCAGATTGGTACCACTAGTGCTCCTTCCAGCTGTCTGGTAGTTTCCCCTATTCCCAGATTGGTACCACTAGTGCTCCTTCCAGCTGTCTGGTAGTTTCACCTATTCCCAGATTGGTACCACTAGTGCTCCTTCCAGCTGTCTGGTAGTTTCTCCTATTCCCAGATTGGTACCACTAGTGCCCCTTCCAGCTGTCTGGTAGTTTCCCCTATTCCCAGATTGGTACCACTAGTGCTCCTTCCAGCTGTCTGGTAGTTTCTCCAATTCCCAGATTGGTACCACTAGTGCTCCTTCCAGCTGTCTGGTAGTTTCTCCTATTCCCAGATTGTACCACTAGTGCTCCTTCCAGCTGTCTGGTAGTTTCCCCTATTCCCAGATTGGTACCACTAGTGCTCCTTCCAGCTGTCTGGTAGTTTCTCCTATTCCCAGATTGGTACCACTAGTGCTCCTTCCAGCTGTCTGGTAGTTTCCCCTATTCCCAGATTGGTACCACTAGTGCTCCTTCCAGCTGTCTGGTAGTTTCTCCTATTCCCAGATTGTACCACTAGTGCTCCTTCCAGCTGTCTGGTAGTTTCCCCTATTCCCAGATTGGTACCACTAGTGCTCCTTCCAGCTGTCTGGTAGTTTCTCCTATTCCCAGATTGGTACCACTAGTGCTCCTTCCAGCTGTCTGGTAGTTTCCCCTATTCCCAGATTGGTACCACTAGTGCTCCTTCCAGCTGTCTGGTAGTTTCTCCTATTCCCAGATTGGTACCACTATTGCTCCTTCCAGCTGTCTGGTAGTTTCCCCTATTCCCACACTCTGTAGTACAACACCAATACCTTATCCAGTGCTTCATCACTAAGATGGGCCAACATAACATGTCTCAGAGCATCGTAGCACCATTAGGTGTAAAAACTTTACTTATCCAGTTGCGGCCCACTTCTTGGAGGCAGGCCACTCAATTTCGTCTCTGCGTTATATTGGCATCAAACATGTCACCCTCCCTAGGAGAGGGGGTGACCTTGATAATTTATTGTTAAAACGAGAGCCTGCCTGGATCTTTAATTTAAAGACCCTTGCGCCCTTCGGTCTCAACGTAGACTTTGATCTGAAGCCATTCTTGTGATTATTGTGACTTTGCCATTGCAATTGTTTGTAAACTTGTGTAGTCAAATTAATCTATGATCGTATGCTATCCATTTGTTTTTTTATGCTGTTCTTTGTATGACATTTTAATATTTGATTATTAACCAATGATATTAGGCCACTCTTGGCCATGATTACAGACACCTGTGTCTTTTGACACTATATAAACGAGTCATCCCGCAGTGTTTGTGATTATACCCTGATGAAGACAGCTTGGCTGTCGAAACGTTGGTATTACATTTTTGCATCTGAGCTCCTAGAGTGTGCGGCTCTCTCTTATTTTCAAGGGCCAACATAACATAGCACATCTCATCTTTCCCAGGTGAAGTTAACCCAGCATTACTTATTGCCCTTTTCACCTCTGCCATGGTAAATGGTCCATTCAACTCATCCTTTATGTCCTCCCTCCTCTCCAGCACTCTCTTGTTCTCTCTCGCCTCCTCCTCTGACAAATTTACAGAGCTTTGCACTTGGATAAATGCTTTGGCCATCATCTCTGCCTTCTTCTCACCTGTTACTGCCACATCCTTCCCACTCGTCAACACTGGATAATCCCGCTCCCTTCTGGGAAATGTCAGCTGGGAAATCCTGGAGATCTAAGAACCTATTAGCCGCTTTCACAATTTCTTAGATATTTTTGTTAGTCTGTCATGTACAATTAATCACCTGCTCAATAAACACCACCTTCTATACAATTAGTATTTCAGGATCTCTCAATTGACTGACATCCACAGACTGTTGGCGATCATCCTCTCCCATAGCTTCATCATCTCTACCCGCTGCTTCGACAATTTTCACTGCCTCCTGCATAGGACACCTTCTCGACAGCCCTGACCCTTCCTACTTTGACCTCCTTCAGCCTAACAGGGCACTCAGAGAACCGTGGAACGTAATTCCCATCACAATGGCAACACCATTGCATCCTCAGACTCTATTCCGTTTGCAAACACTTGACAAGAGGCCCTTTTTTTTTTTTTACATTTACGACATTAAAGTGGATTTTGTACATCAGATCCCACCACAAATCTCATATATCCCAGCTTTACATGGGAACTTCTTCATCAAACATCAACAATACAAAGCCCCTTCTCCTTCTTTCCATTCACAGTGTGGGTTAAGAGACGTGAATCAACTATGCCCGGCACGTTCATCTTAAACCATGAAGCCTCAATCTCCATCGACACACCAGATATGACACCAATAATCAAATTTTATTGGTCACATACATACATAGCAGATGTTATTGCGAGTGTAGCGAAGTGCTTATATGGACTTGAAGCAAAGCTGCCATCTTACTTATCAGTGTCCTACTCCAATAATCGTAGCATTCACAGTGCTTTCTGCTTTTGTTCTTTTCACACAAATGAAATCAACAACACACCACTCCTGGTCACTCTGACTGACTCAACTTCTCCCAATGCATCCTTCATCTACTATGTGACCATAAATGGCCCCCCAAAAAAATATCCTTGTTCATGAATTGCACTCGAACAAGGAATGAGGCATTATCATACCAAGGCTTTACTACCTCAGGCCTTTTATCTCCATTAGATGTTACAGTATTCTGGTGATTTCCTCCATCTTCACTCTTCAGGCATTTTATCTCCATTAGATGTTACAGTATCCCGGTGATTTCCTCCATCTTCACTCACGCCAAAAGAATTAAGCATCACCTCCGCTTCCATTGTTACTCTCCCACCTTCGGTAAGCAACTCCCGTATATATTTGGCCTTGTGTTTTAGTTTATTTTTTGACCTTTTATTTACCTAGGCAAGTCAGTTAAAGAACAAATTCTTTATTTTACAATGACGGCTTACCCGGGTCAAACCATCCCCTAACCCGGACGACACGGGGCTAATTGTGCACCGCCCTATGGGACTCCCGATCACGGCCGGTTGTGATACAGCTCGGGATCGAACCAGGGTCTAGCACTGAGATGCAGTGCCTTACACCACTGTGCCACTCGGGAGCTTTTGTTTTCCTGCTGAAAGGTGAATTTGTCTCGCAGTGTCTGTTAGAAAGCAGATCACCTTGTTTTTCTCTAAGATTCTGCCTGCGCTGAACTCTATTCCATTTATTTTTATCCTAAAAAAAGTCCCTAGTACTTGCCGCCGACAAGCGTACCCATAACCAATGTTCCCTCTAAACTGCGCGCGTGGGCGGGCGGGCGCCCCACTCCCCATGACTGCCATACAGCCTGCGCAGAGATGCATGAGATTGAACTTCACTCAACTTTCGTCAAGTTTTCTCCCTTAGTTAACACTATCAACGTTTCCCTTTACTGTGGGAATTGTCATTGAATCAATGCAATCTTAGCTACTTTCAATGCAACATACCGAAACAAAACGAACTAGTCAAGACATTGTGTTGTAGGCAGAACACATCAGTGTAGGATTCTATTTCATTGACAAGCACCACTCCGCCCATACTCTACACACAGACCGGTGAGGCCTAACCAATCAGAGCTGCCAGTAGGCCTATATGCAAATAGACCATTGCCATATATGGATCTGTGCCATTCACTTTGAACTGGACTGTGTTTACAGCATGAGTGGTCTTGAGTAGATGTTTTCGTTTTCAGATCAAAGCGAGAGCTGCATGGAGCCACTTGTGTACATTTGTTTATATCCTTTGCTAGTTAGTGATTTATTAACCCAGTTATAGATCATTAATAGTCAACAATAGGGGAGTGATTGCTTCCTACAAGAGCACGAAACTTGTCCATTTCTAGACATCTTTGAAAAGCCAGTCTGGTAAAGAGCTTTGTTATGTCTTAAAGGGGCAGTGTTGTATTTTGAGGCAGGCTTAAATAAGCAGCCAATAGGCAGAGAGTAGCATAATTTGTTTGATTCTTTGTAATAATGGAATGAGAATAATAATGCATTTTATTTTGTAAAGTCATTTCTTGCATCAAACACAACATTTTCAGTCCCCTCATCTGAAGGACAAGTGGATAAACAGGTTAATGTCAAGCCCTGTATATTTTTTCAAAAGTCTGATGAAATGTAGGCCTACATTGAACACCACACATTGGCTGGTACTGTAGGCAATTTTCAAACAGCTATTGCCATGTTAAAATGTTATGGGAGGCATTATCTCAATTAGATTTGATGGTAGGCCATTCTGGTAGGCCTACATTATGATCAAATAGCCACAGTAGCCTACTCTACCACTGTCTGAAACTAACTTAAAGTGGGTAAAGCCTCAAGTGTTCACAGTAAACATGTGCTCGAAGTTACATAGAATGTTCACAACATTCAAGTTTGCTCTCAGCAGGCCTGACATTTTTTTAGTGCCGAAATTGCTTTGAGGGAACATTGCCCATAATAACATGATGCAGCAAAATATGAAGAGTGGTACTCAGTGATGGATTTGAGCAAAACATAACACTTTGTATTCAGGACAGAAGGTTCATTTCCTTGCTGTTTTACTTTAGTGCCTTATTGCAAACAGGATACATGTTTTTGTAACATTTTTATTCTGTACAGACTTCCCTTTCAGTCTGTCATTTAGGTTAGTATTGTGGAGTAACTACAATGTTGTAGATCCATCCTCAGTTTATCACAGTCATTAAACTCTGTTTTAAAGTCTCCATTGACCTCATGGTGAAATCCCTGAGTGGTTTCCTTCCTCTCCGGCAACGGCCTAAGGAAGGAGGCCTGTATCTTTGTAGTGACTGGGTGTATTGATACACCTTCCAAAGTGTCATTAATTACTTCTCCATGCTTAAAGGGATATTCAAATGTCTGCTTTTTATTTTTTTTACCCATCTACCAATAGGTGACCTTTGCACTTATTGGTAGATGGGTATCTGTTTGAATCTGTGCTTGAAATTCCCTGCTTGACTGAGGGACCTTACAGATAACTGTATGTATGTGTGGGGTACAGAGGCGAAGTAGTCATTACAAAACCATGTTAACTCCTATTACTGCAGACAGAGTGAATCCGTGCAACGTATAACTCTTTATGAATAATTCCTCTCTGACATTATGGGACATTGCTTATAGGCTCGTGACACAATCTAAATGCAGTCTAACAAAGTGGGAAAAGTTAAGGGGTGTGAATACTTTCCGAAGGCACTCTTCTTATGTCAGTCAAAGAAGTTGAGAAGTTGAAATTGAGCGTAGTAGTGACTGTATGCACTATGAAAGTGACACAGCATTTAAGGATGTAACCGTGTCCTTTTTTGTAGGCTTTTTGAATGGTCTTCAATAAGGGAAAAAAACATTTGGCAGAAGTAAATTCATTCACACAAAAAATATATAATTTGATATCCTAAACGGCCTCGTTTTCACATTGTATTTTTTAATTGTCAAACCCAATCAAAAAATATTAGGGGACAAGACCCAGACGTATGACGACTCCACTTGCGCAGCGTTTTACAGTAGTGGGATAGTATCTTTTAATGATAGTCACCCTAAATTAAACATAACGTAGCCCCATAATGCACTATGATAAAAAGGACTTCATTTAAAAACACAAACAAGTCATTGACTATTTACCATGTAGCCTAATTAATTAGCCATGTATTTACCATGTCAATTGGCTATAGGACTATCCACTGATATCTCTCTCTCTCTCTTTACCTCTGTCTCTCTCTCTCTCTTTACCTCTGTCTCTCTCCCTCTCTTTACCTCTGTCTCTCTCTTTACCTCTGTCTCTCTCCCTCTCTTTACCTCTCTCTACCTCTACCTGTCTCTCTCTCTCTCTCTTTACCTCTCTCCCTCCCTCTCTTTACCTCTCCCTCCCTCTCTTTACCTCTCTCCCTCTCTCTTTACCTCTCTCCCTCCCTCTCTTTACCTCTCCCTCCCTCTCTTTACCTCTCTCCCTCCCTCTCTTTACCTCTCTCCCTCCCTCTCTTTACCTCTCTCCCTCCCTCTCTTTACCTCTCTCCCTCCCTCTCTGAAAGGAGAGCCACGGGAAGCAGGCGACGACACAGATAAGTGATATTATAAAGTTGTACCCAAACAGCTTACTCCAGAGTTGCCTGCACGTTTTAAAGTTTGAAAAGCCATTCAATCTTAAGGGATTTAGAAGGAGTAGCTTTCCAAAGAATAAGATCTAGAGGTCAAAGATCAAGGAATGTGACTGAAGTCACACTAATATCTCTTTATTAGACAGAAATATACACATTTAGAGAGAAGCAGATATTTAAATGTTAAAATGTTTGACTTCTTCAGGTTGTTTCTCGGGATCCTCTCCTCTCTCTAGGTGCAGGTTGCTGTAAGGATATTGTTTGGGTGCCTGGAATAGAGGACAGGGAGCGTCAGACAGGATGTACCTATTCTATTCACCTTTCCTACAGAAGAGGACATTTGAAGACCTTTGTACTTTTTAAAAACAGGTGTTTGGTGAGTGTGTGAGAGGTGCCCAATGGTCTTCAATAAATACCAGAAACATATCATAAGGAAATTAAAGAGCAAAATAATGGTGGAATATGATAAATGCACTTCAGTTACCAATGTGCACGTCTTCACACTATTGAATTGGTAGCAAGGCAAGGAAACCAATGAAAACACTAACAGCAGTAGCATCATCTCCGAGTCCGTGTACACCCGTCATTAAACTGTATTCAGGGATCAGATCTGTTGCTCCAACTGTAAAATCCCATGTTAGTGTCCACGGGACACATATGAGGGGTAGACCCAAAGGCTGTTATTGGATAAGTCCTTCTCAAATCCAGATTTTTTAAAATGTTTTATTTATTTTACCTTTATAATAAAATAAACTTAACTGACTTGCCAAGTAACTTGGCAAGTCAGTTAAGAACAAATTCTTATTTTCAATAACGACCAGAAGATAATATAATTATAGGAACAGTGGGACCAGAAGATAATATAATTATATGTCCCTGCCTTGTTCAGGACCTCTTTTTACTCTGGCAGAGCCTAGTGGTTAGAGTGTTGGACTAGAACCGGAAGCACAAACCCCGAGCTGACAAGGTCAGGTCTGTCGTTCTGCCCCTGAACAAGGCAGTTAACCCACTGTTCCTAGGCCGTTATTGAAAATAAGAATTTGTTCTTAACTAAGAACTAACTAACTTGCAACCTTCCGGTTACTAGTCCAACACTCTAACCACTAGGCTACCCTGCCGTCAGAGTAAAAAGAGGTCTTGAGATACCAAAATGGGAAAGGGTTTCAATTCAACAGGAAAGACATATAATTATATTATCTTCTGGTCTGTGACATCTTAGGGGGTTACAACAGGAAAGACATATAATTATATTATCTTCTGGTCTGTGACATCTTAGGGGGTTACAACAGGAAAGACATATAATTATATTATCTTCTGGTCTGTGACATCTTAGGGGGTTACAACAGGAAAGACATATAATTATATTATCTTCTGGTCTGTGACATCTTAGGGGGTTACAACAGGAAAGACATATAATTATATTATCTTCTGGTCTGTGACATCTTAGGGGGTTACAACAGGAAAGACATATAATTATATTATCTTCTGGTCTGTGACATCTTAGGGGGTTACAACAGCGATTACAACGGAGACAAAGACTGATGCTCAATGCAATACTTACCACCGGCTGGTAAGATGGAAACTTCTCCCCAAGGTAGAACATCAGCAGCATGAATCCAACGAAACCAAACAGATGTTTGCACATGGTGTGCCAGGCCACAGGGCTGGGCGACGTGTCCACTCGATTCCTGATGAACATGTCAAAATCCCAGTGGATCTAGAACGAAAACATGCAACAGACGAAACCCATTTTTTGATTTTTATTTATTTATCCGTTATTTTACCAGGTAAGTTGACTGAGAACATGTTCTCATTTGCAGTAACGACCTGGGGAATAGTTACAGGGGAGAGAAGGAATGAGCCAATTGTAAACTGGGGATTATTAGGTGACCATGATGGTTTGAGGGCCAGATTGGGAATTTAGCCAGGACACCGGGGTTAACACCCCTACTCTTACGATAAGTGCCAATGGATCTTTAATGACCTCAGAGAGTCAGGACACCCGTTTAACGTCCCATCCGAAAGACGGCACCCTACACAGGGCAGTGTCCCCAATCACTGCCCTGGGGCATTGGGATATTTTTTAGACCAGAGGAAAGAGTGCCTCCTACTGGCCCTCCAACACCACTTCCAGCAGCATCTGGTCTCCCATCCAGGAACTGACCAGGACCAACCCTGCTTAGCTTCAGAAGCAAGCCAGCAGTGGTATGCAGGGTGGTATGCTGCCAGCAGTGGTATGCAGGGTGGTATGCTGCCAGCAGTGGTATGCAGGGTGGTATGCTGCCAGCAGTGGTATGCAGGGTGGTATGCTGCCAGCAGTGGTATGCAGGGTGGTATGCTGACAGCAGTGGTATGCAGGGTGGTATGCTGACAGCAGTGGTATGCAGGGTGGTATGCTGACAGCAGTGGTATGCAGGGTGGTATGCTGACAGCAGTGGTATGCAGGGTGGTATGCTGACAGCAGTGGTATGCAGGGTGGTATGCTGCCAGCAGTGGTATGCAGGGTGGTATGCTGCTGGCAACCCGTTGTCAGGGGGGAAATACATGAGTAGATAATGAGTGGTAGCTTACACACATTCACTTCTTGCCATTTCAAATGTCTACGTACATAAATGTACACAATACGTTACAGTAAACAACAGGTGGTGCACTGTGAATAATACACAGGACGGCTGTAACGATACCAGTATCGTCATATGTTCCCATGGCAAAACATTTACACGAAGCAGCTCAAACTCTTTGGTTCTTTATAAAAACCTGCTTTGTGTAAAATGTTGTGTGCTATAGCTTGGAAAATAAATACAAAATGTGACTCTGGGTAACATGTTTGTTTCCAACATTAGCGCTGTTTTTCTAAACTAGTTAATCCGCTGGGTGTTGTTTTCTTGTCGCGATACTAAACAAGTATCGGGATACTGGTATTGTCCCAGACCTAATATATAGTCTTATTAGTCAGTTGTGTAGTCACGATACTAAACAAGTATCGGGATACTGGTATTGTCCCAGACCTAATATATAGTCTTATTAGTCAGTTGTGTAGTCACGATACTAAACAAGTATCGGGATACTGGTATTGTCCCAGACCTAATATATAGTCTTATTAGTCAGTTGTGTAGTCACGATACTAAACAAGTATCGGGATACTGGTATTGTCCCAGACCTAATATATAGTCTTATTAGTCAGTTGTGTAGTCACGATACTAAACAAGTATCGGGATACTGGTATTGTCCCAGACCTAATATATAGTCTTATTAGTCAGTTGTGTAGTCACGATACTAAACAAGTATCGGGATACTGGTATTGTCCCAGACCTAATATATAGTCTTATTAGTCAGTTGTGTAGTCACGATACTAAACAAGTATCGGGATACTGGTATTGTCCCAGACCTAATATATAGTCTTATTAGTCAGTTGTGTAGTCACGATACTAAACAAGTATCGGGATACTGGTATTGTCCCAGACCTAATATATAGTCTTATTAGTCAGTTGTGTAGTCACGATACTAAACAAGTATCGGGATACTGGTATTGTCCCAGACCTAATATATAGTCTTATTAGTCAGTTGTGTAGTCACGATACTAAACAAGTATCGGGATACTGGTATTGTCCCAGACCTAATATATAGTCTTATTAGTCAGTTGTGTAGTCACGATACTAAACAAGTATCGGGATACTGGTATTGTCCCAGACCTAATATATAGTCTTATTAGTCAGTTGTGTAGTCACGATACTAAACAAGTATCGGGATACTGGTATTGTCCCAGACCTAATATATAGTCTTATTAGTCAGTTGTGTAGTCACGATACTAAACAAGTATCGGGATACTGGTATTGTCCCAGACCTAATATATAGTCTTATTAGTTTTTTTATTGAATCCTCCTCCCTCTCTGCAGATGACTTCGTCAACCATTTTGAAAAGAAGGTCGACGACATCCGATCCTCGTTTGCTAAGTCAAACGACACCGCTGGTTCTGCTCACACTGCCCTACCCTGTGCTCTGACCTCTTTCTCCCTCTCTCTCCAGATGAAATCTCGCGTCTTGTGACGGCCGGCCGCCCAACAACCTGCCCGCTTGACCCTATTCCCTCCTCTCTTCTCCAGACCATTTCCGGAGACCTTCTCCCTTACCTCACCTCGCTCATCAACTCATCCCTGACCGCTGGCTACGTCCCTTCTGTCTTCAAGAGAGCGAGAGTTGCACCCCTTCTGAAAAAACCTACACTCGATCCCTCCGATGTCAACAACTACAGACCAGTATCCCTTCTTTCTTTTCTCTCCAAAACTCTCGAACGTGCCGTCCTTGGCCAGCTCTCCCGCTATCTCTCTCAGAATGACCTTCTTGATCCAAATCAGTCAGGTTTCAAGACTAGTCATTCAACTGAGACTGCTCTTCTCTGTATCACGGAGGCCCTCCGCACTGCTAAAGCTAACTCTCTCTCCTCTGCTCTCATCCTTCTAGACCTATCGGCTGCCTTCGATACTGTGAACCATCAGATCCTCCTCTCCACCCTCTCCGAGTTGGGCATCTCCGGCGCGGCCCACGCTTGGATTGCGTCCTACCTGACAGGTCGCTCCTAACCAGGTGGCGTGGCGAGAATCTGTCTCCTCACCACGCGCTCTCACCACTGGCGTCCCCAGGGCTCTGTTCTAGGCCCTCTCCTATTCTCGCTATACACCAAGTCACTTGGCTCTGTCATAACCTCACATGGTCTCTCCTATCATTGCTATGCAGACGACACACAATTAATCTTCTCCTTTCCCCTTCTGATGACCAGGTGGCGAATCGCATCTCTGCATGTCTGGCAGACATATCAGTGTGGATGACGGATCACCACCTCAAGCTGAACCTCGGCAAGACGGAGCTGCTCTTCCTCCCGGGGAAGGACTGCCCGTTCCATGATCTCGCCATCACGGTTGACAACTCCATTGTGTCCTCCTCCCAGAGCGCTAAGAACCTTGGCGTGATCCTGGACAACACCCTGTCGTTCTCAACTAACATCAAGGCGGTGGCCCGTTCTTGTAGGTTCATGCTCTACAACATCCGCAGAGTACGACCCTGCCTCACACAGGAAGCAGCGCAGGTCCTAATCCAGGCACTTGTCATCTCCCGTCTGGATTACTGCAACTCGCTGTTGGCTGGGCTCCCTGCCTGTGCCATTAAACCCCTACAACTCATCCAGAACGCCGCAGCCCATCTGGTGTTCAACCTTCCCAAGTTCTCTCCGTCACCCCGCTCCTCCGCTCTCTCCACTGGCTTCCAGTTGAAGCTCGCATCCGCTACAAGACAATGGTGCTTGCCTACGGAGCTGTGAGGGGAACGGCACCTCAGTACCTCCAGGCTCTGATCAGGCCCTACACCCAAACAAGGGCACTGCGTTCATCCACCTCTGGCCTGCTCGCCTCCCTACCACTGAGGAAGTACAGTTCCCGCGCAGCCCAGTCAAAACTGTTCGCTGCTCTGGCCCCCCAATGGTGGAACAAACTTTAGTCAGTTGTGTAGTCACGATACTAAACAAGTATCGGGATACTGGTATTGTCCCAGACCTAATATATAGTCTCAGTGGTCAGTTGTGTAGTCACGATACTAAACAAGTATCGGGATACTGGTATTGTCCCAGACCTAATATATAGTCTCAGTGGTCAGTTGTAGTCACGATACTAAACAAGTATCGGGATACTGGTATTGTCCCAGACCTAATATATAGTCTTAGTGGTCAGTTGTGTAGTCACGATACTAAACAAGTATCGGGATACTGGTATTGTCCCAGACCTAATATATAGTCTTATTAGTCAGTTGTGTAGTCACGATACTAAACAAGTATCGGGATACTGGTATTGTCCCAGACCTAATATATAGTCTTATTAGTCAGTTGTGTAGTCACGATACTTGTAGGCAGATGGCTTTTATTTTTTAATATACACTGAAAAAGAAATAAACCAAACATGCAAAGATTTCACTGAGTTACAATTCATGAGGTAATCTGTCATTGAAATGAATTCATTAGGCCCTGATCTATGGATTTCAAATGACTGGGAATACAGATATGCATCTGTTGGTCACAAACGCCTTTACCAACAAAAAGGTTGGAGTGTGGATCAGAAAACCAGTCAGTATCTGGTGTGACCACCACTTGCCTCATGCAGCACGACACATCTCCTTCACATAGAGTTGATCAGGCTGTTGACTTGCCATGTGGAATGTTGTCTCACTCCTCTTCAATGGCTGTGCAAAGTTGCTGGATATTGGCGGGAACTGGAACACTGTTGTAGACGTGGATCCAGAGCATCCCAAACATGCTCAACGGGTGACATGTCTGGTGAGTATGCAGGCAATGGAAGAACTGGGACATTTTCAGCCTCCAGGGATTGTGTACAGATCCTTGTAGTAACACGGGGCTGTGCATTATCATGTTGAAACATGAGGTGATGGCAGCAGATGAAGAGCACAACAACGGACCTCAGGATTGCATCACGGTGTCTCTGTGCATTCAAAATGGCCACTGATTAAATGCAATTGTGTTCATTGTCCGTAGCTTATGCCTGCCTGCCTGCCTATACTATAACCACACCATGGGGCACTCTGTTCACAACAAAAAACCGCTCGCCCACACAACGCCATACACATACATCTGCCCGGTACAGTTGAAACCGATATTCACCCGTGAAGAGCACACCTCCCCCTCTTTCCCAGTGGCCATCTGCCCACTGAAGTCAGTTACGACACCAAACTGCAGTCAGGTCAAGACCCTGTTGAGGACAACAAGCACGAAGATGAGCTTCCCTGAGACGGTTTCTGACAGCTTGTGCAGAAATTCTTTGTTTGTGCAAACCCACAGTTTCATCAGCTGTACGGGTGGCTGGTCTCAGACGATCCCGCAGGTGAAGAGGCCGAATGTGGAGGTCCTGGGCTTGCGTGGTTACACGTGGTCTGCGGTTGTGAGCCCAGTTGGAAGTACTGCAAAATTAACTAAAATCACGTTGAATCGGCTTATGGTAGAGAAATTAACATAACACTGGTGGACATTCCTGCAGTCAGCATACCAACTGCACACTCCCTCAAAAATTGAGACATCTGTGGCATTGTGTTGTGTGACAATACTTTACATTTTAGTGGCCTTTTATTGTCCCCAGCACAAGGTGCACCTTTGTAATGATCATGCTGTTTAATCAGCTTCTTGATATGCCACACCTGTCAGGTGGATGGATTATCTTGGAAAAGAAGGAATGCTCCCTGACAGGGATGCAAACAAAACTATCAAAATTGGAAGGAAATCCACTTATCGTGCATATGAAACATTTCTGTGATATTTTATTTCAGCTCATGAAACCAACATTTTACATGTTGCATTTATATTTTTGTTCAGTGTAAGTAGAGTGAGATCTGATCCTGTATGTAGAAATATACCCCACGTCTATCTTACCGTCTCCCCCCCCAGTTCCTCCTCTATCTTACCGTCTCCCCCCCAGTTCCTCCTCTATCTTACAGTCTCCCCCCCAGTTCCTCCTCTATCTTACCGTCTCCCCCCCAGTTCCTCCTCTATCTTACCGTCTCCCCCCCAGTTCCTCCTCTATCTTACCGTCTCCCCCAGTTCCTCCTCTATCTTACCGTTCCTCCCCCCCCCCAGTTCCTCCTCTATCTTACCGTCTCCCCCCCAGTTCCTCCTCTATCTTACCGTCCTCCTCTATCTTACCGTCCTTCCTCCTCTATCTTACCGTCTCCCCCCGTCTCCCCCAGTTCCTCCTCTATCTTACCGTCTCCCCCAGTTCCTCCTCTATCTTACCGTCTCCCCCCAGTTCCTCCTCTATCTTACCGGCTCTCCCCAGTTCCTCCTCAGGTCTGGATGGTCCCAGGAATACCAGGGGTCTCTCTCATGCTGGGATCTGTCTGGTAATTGTGGGTAGTCTCCATACCTACAGAAACACAACAGGGAAACAAGTGTGTAGGTGAATAACCTTAGGTAATGCACATATCCTGAAACATTAAAACTCCCATTGCTGTCCAATATTTGTTCTCATACCTTATATATAGTGCATCCCATAGGGCTCTGGTCAAAACTAGTGCACTATGTAGGGAATTGTTTACCGTTTGGGATGCAGAGCCTCAGTCATTTCAGTGAGTTCAACCCACAGGTTGAATTACCAAATCAATTTGCTAGTTGTCTGGCAAAGCAACATAGCTCCTGCTGTAATGGGGTGGTGTATAGATGACAGGAAAACAATGGCATGTGTGTCCTTCCTTATCCACGGTACCCCGCTTCCTTACCCCTCGCCATTATCCGGGATTGGTTCATAATCCTCCACCCTCATGTTGTACTTCTTCGCTGCAGCTGCTCTCTCCTCGGGCGTTTGGGGGTATGGCCCTGGCAGCATGCCCTTGGAAGGTCCAGAGGCTATACAACATTTGGAAAGAAGTTAATACAGTACCATTTATCCCCATGATCAACCAGTGTGATTGTTAGCTAACTATCCGTTTGAGAGTAACGTTTGGAATTGCTTTAATATATATATACCTAGCGTAGCTACTTGCACAAGTTATCCAAAGACAGTAAAGTTGGTTGGCCAGGTAACCGTGTATGGGATCTAGCCTAATATTTGATCGTAGACAGTTAGCTACATAATAGTGAATGCAGCTTTTACTAACGTTAGTAAACCCCTGAACGAGATGCAGCTCTGTTGTAGACTAGCTCAAGGTTAGCGACACTTTGCCTGGCATGTTCTAACTTCCATTCCAACGTGATGCAGGCATTTTTGCATTTGTTCAACGATATCGATAAAGATCCATGAACCAACCTGCTCTGACTTGGGAGAAAAGCGCAGAGAAGCCTGGCTGTTTCCCCTTGGAAAGAGCTCGAGCCCAATTTCTGAAACCCACGGCAGCCATGTTCAATTGTTGCGGTGACATTGAACAGTGAAATACGCATGCGTCCGGTGACAACTTCCGGAAATCCAATGTTTGTTTTTTTCTTTTCTTTTTTTTCTCTTCGCTTCTTCTTCTTTGGGATTTGGTTGGTGGATTGCATCCAACTTGTAGGTGCATACACCGCCATCTACTGTACTGGAGGGTGAAGCCAGTCACAGCATACCTACACGGCGGGCGTCACAAACACCAGGAATCTTCAATCGCTCCATCTCCACACTTAACGCTACCCGAGAAATCACTCCTTTCAATGGTGTCCTGTTCCTAAGAGCAAAGCAAAAAACAAATCTTGACTCAAGTTGCGTGACACGGAGCGCCTGCTCCTTCTGATCAGAAGAGACACACAAAAATATCACAAGTCCACTACTAGTTTCTTTAATCCTTTCTCACCCACCCCGGAAATACAAATGGATCCGCCAAAAGGCAAGCGTCCACTTTCTCCAAAAATGTCACTCCTACTGGACCAGATTCAACTTTATTCAAACTCGGCGGTCCTCCCCATACTGCCTCCTCCCTCTCAGGTTCCATCTCTGAGCTACTGGAGGACGTGTCCCTGTTTTTACACACGACGCCAAGCTCCCTCACCACACCACCTGCCACCACAGTTAATTCAACCTCACTCTCAGGTTCCATCTCTGAGCTACTGGAGGACGTGTCCCTGTTTTTACACATGACGCCAAGCTCCCTCACCACACCACCTGCCACCGCAGTTAATTCAACCTCACTCTCAGGTTCCATCTCTGAGCTACTGGAGGACGTGTCCCTGTTTTTACACGTGACGCCAAGCTCCCTCACCACACCACCTGCCACCGCAGTTAATTCAACCTCACTCTCAGGTTCCATCTCTGAGCTACTGGAGGACGTGTCCCTGTTTTAACACATGACGCTTCCCTCACACATGACGCCAAGCTCCCTCACCACACCACCTGCCACCGCAGTTAATTCAACCTCCCTCTCAGGTTCCATCTCTGAGCTACTGGAGGACGTGTCCCTGTTTTTACACGTGACGCCAAGCTCCCTCACCACACCACCTGCCACCGCAGTTAATTCAACCTCACTCTCAGGTTCCATCTCTGAGCTACTGGAGGACGTGTCCCTGTTTTTACACATGACGCCAAGCTCCCTCACCACACCACCTGCCACCGCAGTTAATTCAACCTCTCAGGTTCCATCTCTGAGCTACTGGAGGACGTGTCCCTGTTTTTAGGTTCACATCCACCGCAGTTAATTCAACCTCCCTCTCAGGTTCCATCTCTGAGCTACTGGAGGACGTTGTCCCTGTTTTTACACGTGACGCCAAGCTCCCTCACCACACCACCTGCCACCGCAGTTAATTCAACCTCACTCTCAGGTTCCATCTCTGAGCTACTGGAGGACGTGTCCCTGTTTTTACACATGACGCCAAGCTCCCTAACCACACCACCTGCCACCGCAGTTAATTCAACCTCACTCTCAGGTTCCATCTCTGAGCTACTGGAGGACGTGTCCCTGTTTTTACACGTGACGCCAAGCTCCCTCACCACACCACCTGCCACCGCAGTTAATTCAACCTCACTCTCAGGTTCCATCTCTGAGCTACTGGAGGACGTGTCCCTGTTTTTACACATGACGCCAAGCTCCCTCACCACACCACCTGCCACCGCAGTTAATTCAACCTCCCTCTCAGGTTCCATCTCTGAGCTACTGGAGGACGTGTCCCTGTTTTTACACGTGACGCCAAGCTCCCTCACCACACCACCTGCCACCGCAGTTAATTCAACCTCACTCTCAGGTTCCATCTCTGAGCTACTGGAGGACGTGTCCCTGTTTTTACACGTGACGCCAAGCTCCCTCACCACACCACCTGCCACCGCAGTTAATTCAACCTCACTCTCAGGTTCCATCTCTGAGCTACTGGAGGACGTGTCCCTGTTTTTACACATGACGCCAAGCTCCCTCACCACACCACCTGCCACCGCAGTTAATTCAACCTCACTCTCAGGTTCCATCTCTGAGCTACTGGAGGACGTGTCCCTGTTTTTACACATGACGCCAAGCTCCCTCACCACACCACCTGCCACCGCAGTTAATTCAACCTCACTCTCAGGTTCCATCTCTGAGCTACTGGAGGACGTGTCCCTGTTTTTACACATGACGCCAAGCTCCCTCACCACACCACCTGCCACCGCAGTTAATTCAACCTCCCTCTCAGGTTCCATCTCTGAGCTACTGGAGGACGTTGTCCCTGTTTTTACACGTGACGCCAAGCTCCCTCACCACACCACCTGCCACCGCAGTTAATTCAACCTCACTCTCGTCACGTTCAATTTCCTTCTGTAGCTTTTCCAAAGGTTCTGTGATATCCTCCATTCCATATTCACTCAAAACATATTCCACTTTTCTTCCTTGTCTACCATCATTACCACCTTAAAGAAAGGGGGTATTTTTTTTACAGAATAGCGGTCTCTTTGATCGGAAAAAAGTCAAAGTATAGAAATGTATAGAAATGTATAGAAATGTCAAACATAAAACAATCCGAGTAGTGAATTGTATTTTATTCTCAAACATCCACAGTGCTCAGTTAAATTGTGTATATTGTATATCCTTCCATACAAGTAGGCTTGAGTTTCTATGCAGCTGGAGACTTGTGTTTCTCCTACTGTAGCCTACACATGTTGTTTTAACAATGTTAAACAATTAAATGGACAACACGTTTTAAGATTTCAGCCAAAAGATTTATTGACTTCCTCGCTTTTGCAACAATAACAAAAAGGGAGTAGTTAGTTATATTGAGACCATAGTGATATGCCTTCTGGTCACCAACAGGGGCTGGAGGGATCTGATATTCTGAGTGAATGCACTGAAACTCAGAGTCCTTCTCCCTTCTCCATCAGATCCAGCTCAGCTGCGTTTAGTCTGCATTTACTGAGGGATCGTCACTCTGCCTCTGCTGATGAAGGACCCACGTTCTTGACAGCCATAAAGGGAACAGATGACTCCATTTATAGTAGGCCTGCAATGTCTTTTTCCACTTTCTCAGTAGGGCCATGAAGTTCATAACTGGGGAAAAGGAGAGGCCATAATAGAATAGGACATTAAGTATTTTCAAATCTTATTTGTTAATTAATTAATTGAATGATTGATACATTTTATATATACTGTCAAATCATTTTTCATTCATGTGTTTGTTTAAATATATATATTTTTTAACCTTTATTTAACTAGGCAAGTCAGTTAAGAACAAATTCTTATTTACATTTCTCCACATACCCCCCACCACCACACACACACACACACTATGCCCCTCTCTCTCTCTCTCTCTCTCTATTTCTCACTCTCTCTCACTCTCTCTCTCTCCTCTCTCTCTCTCTCTCTCTCAGCCTAGGAACAGTGGGTTAACTGCCTGTTCAGGGGCAGAACGACAGATTTGTACCTTGTCAGCTCGGGGATTTGAACTTGCAACCTTCCGGTTACTAGTCAAATGCTCTAACCACTAGGCTACCTGCCGCCCCTACACTCTAACCACTAGGCTACCTGCCGTCCCTACACTCTAACCACTAGGCTACCTGCCGTCCCTACACTCTAACCACTAGGCTACCTGCCGTCCCTACACTCTAACCACTAGGCTACCTGCCGTCCCTACACTCTAACCACTAGGCTACCTGCCGTCCCTACACTCTAACCACTAGGCTACCTGCCGTCCCTACACTCTAACCACTAGGCTACCTTAACTTACCGCCTGAAAGGCTCCCCATCAGAATGGATTAGAAACTTCTCAAAGTTCCAGCGAATGTCGTTGACTTTGATGGGTGACCAGTAGAACCTCTTTATATCTCCTATGACAGGGTTCACATAGGGCAAAGACTCCTGTTGTACAAGACATTAACACATGCTGTTAGTGAGGTCTAATGTCCAGAAGGTATTCAACTTGCCCCCAGAGTGCAGTACATAATAGTGCATAAGGACATGTCAAATATACTACCTTGAGATAGGCGAAAAGAGGACATGTCAAATATACTACCTTGAGATAGGCGAAAAGAGGACATGTCAAATATACTACCTTGAGATAGGCGAAAAGAGGACATGTCAAATATACTACCTTGAGATAGGCGAAAAGAGGACATGTCAAATATACTACCTTGAGATAGGCGAAAAGAGGACATGTCAAATATACTACCTTGAGATAGGTGAAAAGAGGACATGTCAAATATACTACCTTGAGATAGGCGAAAAGAGGACATGTATAATATATACTACCTTGAGATAGGCGAAAAGAGGACATGTCAAATATACTACCTTGAGATAGGCGAAAAGAGGACATGTCAAATATACTACCTTGAGATAGGCGAAAAGAGGACATGTATAATATATACTACCTTGAGATAGGCGAAAAGAGGTTCTTCATTCAACCCATTGACCTCGATCTTGCCAAACACAGGGAACTTGGGGACAAACCCCCCACCTGGCCTCACATACTTGAGAAGGTTGAGGGTTTCATGATTTACCTCTGAAGGAAGAAACAACAACAAATGCAACAGACCAGTGAGTTTATTAGTTCTGAAACAGAGGCATTAATAAAAACAGACTGGTCTCGTCATCACGCATGACAAACAAGCATACTATTTAACTTGGCAAGTCATTTAAGAACAGATTCTTATTTACAATGACGGCCTACCCCTAACCAGGACGACAATGGGCTAATTGTTCGCCACCCGTTGGGACTCCCAATCCCAACTGGTTGTGATAAAGCCTGGAATTGAACCAGGGTCTGTAGTAAGATGCAGTGTTTTAGAGCGCTGCGCCACTCGGGAGCCCACACATGAGCGTTTTGACACATACCATTACTCCTAGAGACAAAGTAGGCCTGTAAGTTACAACAGATCAAAAACCTTTATTGTTATTTCAAAAAGTCTCTCTTACCAGGTGCCTGAAGACCAAACTGATTGCAGGGGAATCCCAGGACAGTGAAGTTGAGGTCACCAAACATTTCCATGAGTGCATTCATTCTGTGGTACTGTTAGATGACACATACAATTAGAACACCACCTCAACATTCCCCTGGGGCTGACTCTAGAATATCTCTAATACTACAACACAATCAAAAGTTTGGCCTATGCCAGCATTAGGCTTTTAGCCTGTATAGGCTAGCACCATGAATCCTCGTTAGCCTACCTCCTCTATCGTTGACCCTCAGAAGGTGGCAAGGTTGACAATGAGGAGCACCTTGCCCCTGTAGATACTGAGAGGAACGCTCTGACCGTTCAAGGTCTCAGCGCTGAAATCATAGATTGATTTAAAGCACGCCATTAGAGGTTATACTTCTTCTTTAGCTTGAAGCCTATATCCAGAGCAGAGCAGTCAGCGGTGGGTATTCACTAAGCCACCCGGTTGGTCCTCCTCATTCAGAGAACCATAACTATAGGCTCAGCAATTGTTCAGCATGGTTGACTCCATTGTGTCGCTGCATGCTAAGAGATGAATTGACAGGATGGTTATTTGTTCAGCAGTTTGCATGGGTATGCAGATCATGTTAGTGACAGTTAGTCATTGGTTATCTCTCATTATTCACTTGACAGGGATGTAAAAAAAAAAATCGATGCATATATTGGAAATACTGTAGAACCATAGTAAACTAATATTGGTGCTGTTCCTGGGGTCACTATAGGACATATGATCTATTTTACAATAAAAATAAAGTACTATATCGTCATATTATTGATTATTTTATACATGGTAGAGAATTATGATCAACATAACCAAAGCTTAGATGGAATTTAATATTTTATTAATTGAGCCTATTGGTTATTGCTGCGTCAAAGATTGGCCTATACCTTTTGTTTGCTATACATAATACATTGTATTTGTAGAACACTTTTCAATTACTGACATGAATCAAAGCTCTTCACATTGTGAGCAACCATTGGATAATAAAAATAATTCCTTCTGATAAAGAACTGATAACGTCATTCCTACGATTGCCAATATGACAAAAGCAAAGTAATGCTTTTCCTTATTTGGAGCGGTTACAGCGAAGATATGATTCCTCTCCTGTAACAGACATTGACCTGGGGTGCGTATCGGTAACATCCACAGGCGTCGAATGTCACTTGGATCCTAACGCTCGGTCGTATATTTTGTTTAACCAAAACATCGCACATACTTGTCAAAGACCATCAATAACTACTCCAATGTATTATTTTTCTCAGCTTTATTTCTCCCAAAACAAGCACATTTACTGAGATATAGATTCCATATTCCTGCGCAGAGAGGTTGACTTTGCATTCTGGAACGTACCCAGTGTCCGAACCCGGAAGTTTGGGAAAACTGCCAAAAAAGCTGTCGCTGATACAGAAAGCTTCAACCAAGGCTCAAGATAGCTAACAAACTGTCGTTGTACATGTAGCTATCTCGCATATTTCTGCGGATTCAAAATGGATGCGGAAACAGAGTGTTGCAAGTATGTATTTTGTAAGCACATATGTATTTTTGTTTTAACGTTACAATAAAAACGTGTCAGCAGAACTAGCTAACCGTTAGTTATCTATTCTTACTACTGTAGCTTGCTACGGCAGTTGGAGAATGCATGTCCCGCAGAATCATCACATGCGTTACGCTTGAACTAGCTAGCTACATATCTAGCCACCAATCTTTGTAGAGCTAGTTCGAACGCGAGGCAGACGTTGATGTGTGACTGTGCTAAATTTGTCCATTAACTTGTTCATCAGTTGATCAAGTTTGAAATGTCTGTTGGCAGATGTCACCTCTTGGATTTGCCCTGGGAGGATGTGTTGGTAACACACATCTTCTGCTACCTGCCAATACGCCAGCTGGTGCGGCTACAGAGAGTGAGCAAGCAGTTCTATGCCCTCATCCAGGTGTACCTGGCCAACTGTCGCACCTTTGACCCCACACAGGTAGGCCACACATGACCCATTCTATTTATTTCAGGATTTCCTTACAGTTTCTTGTACTTAAATGCTCATACACTATTTAGCCTAATACTCAGTTTAAGATCACATTCCTGTAATGTTCACAGATAGGGCCTAGCCTTCCCAAGGAGGCATTCTGCAACATACTAAGGGACAACAAAGTCCTACAGAACTTGTCCGTCCAGAACTGCTCCGATTGGGTGACAGACACGGAGCTGCTGCCTGTGATTGGCCAGAACCAGCACCTGCTGAGAGTAGACATGAGGGGGTGTGACCGGCTGACCCGTCACTCCTTAGTAGCGGTGTCGTTGAGCTGCACACACCTGCAGTACCTGGGCCTGGCCCACTGTGAATGGGTGGACAGCCTGTCCATACGCAGCCTGGCTGACCACTGTGGGGGCCTGAGGTCCATCGACCTGACCGCCTGCCGCCAGCTCAAAGACGAGGCCATCTGCTATTTATCCAAGAAATGTCTGAAGATGAGGTCGCTGTCTGTGGCGGTCAACGCCAACATTACAGACGTGTCTGTGGAGGAAGTGGCCAAGAACTGCAGGGAGCTGGAACAGCTGGACCTGACAGGCTGCCTGAGGGTTAGGAATGACTCCATCAGGTACTGTTGTTTTGATACACTGACTGCTCAAATCATTGGTATCATCTCTCCCTGTCTGTGTGTGTTTGTATTTTGCTAATGTAGGTTATCTATACACTAGTCATATATACTATTTAGGTTCTAGTCAGGTTCATATACTTATTCAGGTTCTAGTCAGGTTCATATACTTAGTCAGGTTCTAGTCAGGCTCGTATACTTAGTCAGGCTCGTATACTAGTCAGGTCTGTATACTAGTCAGGTTAATATACTAGTCAGGTTCATATACTAATCAGCTTCTAGTCAGGATCATATACTAGTCAGGTTCGTATACTAGTCAGGTCTGTATACTAGTCAGGTCTGTATACTAGTCAGGTTAATATACTAGTCAAGATCATATACTAGTCAGGTTCGTATACTAGTCAGGTCTGTATACTAGTCAGGTTCATATACTAATCAGCTTCTAGGCAGGTTAATATACTCGTCAGGATCTAGTCTGGTTCATATGCTAGGCAGGTTAATGTACTAGTCAGGTTCATGTACTAGTCAGGTTCATGTACTAGTCAGGTTCATGTACTAGTCAGGTTCATGTACTAGTCAGGTTCATGTACTAGTCAGGTTCATGTACTCGTCAGGATCTAGTCAGGTTCATATGCTAGTCAGGTTAATGTACTAGTCAGGTTAATGTACTAGTCAGGTTAATGTACTAGTCTGGTTCATGTACTAGTCTGGTTCATGTACTAGTCTGGTTCATGTACTAGTCTGGTTCATGTACTAGTCTGGTTAATGTACTAGTCAGGTTAATGTACTAGTCAGGTTAATGTACTAGTCAGGTTAATGTACTATTCAGGTTAATGTACTAGTCAGGTTAATCTACTAGTCAGGTTCATGTACTAGTCTGGTTCATGTACTAGCCAGGTTCTAGTCTGGTTCATTACCTAGTTTGGTTCACATACTAGTCTGGTACAGGTTCTAGTCAGGATCCTATACTAGTCAGGTTCATACACTAGTCAAGTTGATATACTAGTCAGGTTCATACACTAGTCAAGTTGATATACTAGTCAGGTTCATATACTAGTCAAGTTGATATACTAGTCAGGTTCATATACTACTCAAGTTGATATACTAGTCAGGATCCTATACTAGTCAGGTTCATATACTAGTCTAGACTTTATACTGGGGAAGAGAAGGACATGTTTCATCCCTCTCCAGCCAGTTGGGCGTGGCCACTGAGTGAGCATAAAATTACGTATGAAAACAATTCTCTCCTTTAGAACGATAAAATTACATTTAATATTTTCACAAATAGTTTCGTATTTAAACATTTCAATTGCATAACAATTTCATGTGAATCTGATAACTAGAATGTGTAGACTTTCCAAGATACAATTTATGTCGTCCTGTCATCAGTAATAATGTCCCAGACGACAACTGATCTGACATCATATTCTTTAAGTAACAACGGACACTTTCAACTGGTTGGATTACAGAAATATTGTCCCATTCCCCAACCTTTTGATGTTACCATACTATCTCTGTTTAAAAAAGGCTTTCCAAGAGTCCATTCTGTAGAGTAGAGAGAGAAAATGTATTTATGGGGGAGGGGGGGTGTCATAAACCTCACCCAACAGGGTAATGTCATGACACATTTTTTAGATCTGCAATGGCACACCCGTAAGAACCCTCTTCGTGCTGTGTCCAGGACGGTTGCAGAGTATATCCTGCTCCAGCTTGCTTTGGATGAAGGGGAGACTGGCACTCCTACTTTGATATTCACTGGTAAACCTGTCCTTACACCTTTTGGTCCTGCTGTGTATGTGCGTGCAGGACTGTTGCAGAGTACTGCCCCAAGCTGCAGTCTCTGAAGGTGAACCACTGTCACAACGTGACTGAGTCCAGTCTGGACACCCTGCGGAAGAGGAACGTTGAGATTGACGTGGAGCCACCACTACAGAGGGCCCTTGTGCTGCTGCAGGTATGAGGGCGAAGGACGCACTCATGTACAATTACTACTGTCATTTATAACACAACAATTAGTGTATTTGAATAATCACATATCACCACCCCCAGTTTTAAAACTTAAGAACATCCGGCACCCTATACGTTTTAATGTGAATGGCTGAACACACAGTGTCTTGTATTGTTTCACTGAGGCATTGATGAAAGCAATTGTACTGTAAGGACCGTACAAAACAAAATGTCCATCTGAAAGGATATGAAGTATCATCTATAAATGTATTGTTGTTGTCTGTCTATTTCCCTGGTGATACTGCAGGATGTGGTGGGGTTCGCTCCCTTCATCAACCTCCAGATCTAGGCTAAAGGACATCTGTATTACTCATCCAACCAACTGGAAACAGGTAGGCTAGCTAGGCTAAAGGAAATCTGTATTACTCATCCAACCAACTGAAAACAGGTAGGCTAGCTAGGCTAAAGGACATCTGTATTACTCATCCAACCAACTGAAAACAGGTAGGCTAGCTAGGCTAAGGAACATCTGTATTACTCATCCAACCAATTGGAAACAGGTAGGCTGGCTAGGCTAAGGAACATCTGTATTACTCATCCAACCAACTGAAAACAGGTAGGCTAGCTAGGCTAAGGAACATCTGTATTACTCATCCAACCAACTGAAAACAGGTAGGCTAGCTAAATGACATCTGCTATCCAACCAACTGGAACATCTGTATTACTCTGTATTACAACCAACTGAAAACAGGTAGGCTAGCTAGGCTAAAGGACATCTGTATTAAATGAACATCTCATCCAACCAACTGAAAACAGGTAGGCTAGCTAGGCTAAGGAACATCTGTATTACTCATCCAACCAACTGAAAACAGGTAGGCTAGCTAGGCTAAGGAACATCTGTATTACTCATCCAACCAACTGAAAACAGGTAGGCTAGCTAGGCTAAGGAACATCTGTATTACTCATCCAACCAACTGAAAACAGGTAGGCTAGCTAGGCTAAATGACATCTGTATTACTCATCCAACCAACTGGAAACAGGTAGGCTAGCTAGGCTAAGGAACATCTGTATTACTCATCCAACCAATTGGAAACAGATAGGCTGGCTAGGCTAAGGAACATCTGTATTACTCATCCAACCAATTGGAAACAGATAGGCTAGCTAGGCTAAGGAACATCTGTATTACTCATCCAACCAATTGGAAACAGATAGGCTAGCTAGGCTAAGGAACATCTGTATTACTCATCCAACCAATTGGAAACAGGTAGGCTAGCTCGCTAGCTAACGCTTCTCAGAATCAGCTAAATATTTGAATCTTGTTGCTCTAAATACCTGTTTAGGTGTGTTCCTATGAATTCATGCAGTATAAATGCTATGTAACTACAAATCTCCTGAAGTGTGCACTTGTTCACTACTCCCCATTTGTAAAGTATTGGGTAGGTGTACTAGACAGTTTCCACAATATTTATTATACCAGTAAAAGCAGTGCGTACTTAGGGACAAAGGACAGAATATTGGACTCTACTTTAATGTTCTGCAGTCTATGTAACCAGAGGTATTGTTTTTGTTTGCAGGTTTTCCTCCACTAGGAGAATGACCTGTTTCAATTGAAACACACCCTGTGTATTCTGGGACATCAATTAAGCAATTCAAGGACAAACAAAAACGGATGTATATGGGAAATATATTGTGAAACTTGTCTCTTTATTTATTACAGTGATGTTGCAGATTATAATTATGCACTTAGGAAAAGACTGAAGGAAGCCGTGCACATTTCAGTAACGCTGTCACGAGTCCAAAAGATTCCTGCAGTATTTATTTGTATCTCATCACACACACTAACAACACTTTAGATGGTCTTGTGATCTATAGCTTTAAAAAAAAAGGACAATTCCAACCAAAGGAGAAGCCGTAACTATAAGAGCATATTGTTGAGTTTTTGTGTGTTTATTGACATGTTACTCTGCTAAATGTATGATACATACACCTCTAAATGTCTCATACAGATTAGCTAGGTCAACTTTTACATATTAGGTAGGTAAATGTTTTATATTCGGTAAATAAACGTTTTATATTGTGTGTTTGCATTGACTGAAACTATTCTCTTCTTACAATATTCTTTTTAATGGTTAGTTGAGCTGATCAGTCTTGGCCCAGCCCACCATTTTGTTAAAATGTCGTTTTAAAATGTGATAAGACTCTGGATACCGTGATCTTGAAATCCTCCTTTTGCCTGTTTACTTCAGGAAATCTGCTTTTCCATTTGGAATGTCTGAAAACATGTACATTTACATTACATTTAAGTCATTTAGCAGACGCTCTTATCCAGAGCGACTTACAAGGTCTAGTTGTAAAACGACATTTAGTTCCATAAGCTTTCTCATATGTATGGTAGGCTATGAAGAAGGACACATTTCTGTTTGTTTTTCAATAGTCACATATTACAATCCCAGTTTTACATCTTGGAAGAAACATGAGAGGAACATGCAGTGTAAAGTACATTTTAATGTGATTGGCTGATCAACCCACGTTGTATTGTTTCACCGAGGAGTTGCAGTATTGAAACTAGTTGTATTCAATGTGTAATGAGGACCATCCAATCATGTCTATCTGAGAATATAAAGCACTATCTATAACCTATGAGCGTTTTTATCTTTGTCTTGCTAGTTATCTTACTACGTTCTCTGGGTGGCGGTTGGAAGGAACAGGACTTCTCTTTGTGTAAACATAACATTACAACCAGAAGGAAAGCTCTTCCTGTAACAAACAGATGGCTGTACATGTGAACGCCATTGAACTTTAAGTGAAAACGTACTTAAATTCGGACATGGAAGGTTCCACTGTTCTTCTAATTATCCCACAATGCTTCACTGCGAATTGAGAAGTGGGGTATTTTTACTGTCACAGTACTCGGCCTCCTGATTGTTAATGCAACAGGCTAGGAGCAGGACTTACCCTTGTAACAGTTTAGGGGTTAAATGCCTTGCTCAAGGCCACAATGGCAGTAGGGGATGGCACCAACCCTGTGCCTGTTGTCTTTCAGATGCTGTGCTTAATTTAGTTTGCCTGGTGCAATGCAATCAATGGAATAGTCCAAAAAGTGCAAACCCCACTCACCCATCTGGCACTCCCAGACAGGCTCAAGCCTGGGGGGGGGAGAAACATCATCATTGAAAGCACATAGAACATCTAGTGGTTAGAACGTTGGGCCAGTATCCGAAAGGTTGCTGGATTGAATCCCCGAGCTCTCAAGAGTAAAAAATCTGTCGTTCTGCCCCTGAACAAGGCAGTTTTTTATTTTAATTTAACTAGGCAAGTCGGTTAAGAACAAATTCTTATTTTCATTGACAGCCTATGAACAGTGGGTTAACTGCCAGGGGCAGAACGACAGATTTGTACCTTGTCAGCTTGGGGATATGAACTTGCAACCTTTTGGTTACTAGGCCAACACTCGAACCACTAGGCTACCCTTCTGCCCCAGTTAACCCACTGGTCCTAGGCTGTCATTGTAAATAAGAATTTGTTCTTAACTGACTTGCCTACTAGACTGTGAACAGAATGGAGCTAAAAGCACAGCCAAAGTCATAGAGGACAACCTGGTTCAGTCTGCTTTCCACCAGACACTGGGAGATGACTTCACCTTTCAGCTGGACAATACCCCAACACACAACTATACACTGGAGTTGTATACCAAGACGACACTGAATGTTCCTGAGGGGCCTAGTTACAGTTTTGACTTGAAATCGGTTTGAAAATCTACGGCAAGACTTGAAAGTGTCTGTCTAGCATTGATCAACAACCAACTTGACAGACACTTGAAGAATTATGAAAAAGAATAATGGGCAAATATCATCCAATCCAAAACTCTTAATTAAGACTTACCCAGAAACACCCACAGCTGTAATCGCTGCCAAAGGTGATTCTAACGTGTGTTTTTTTCCATGTCAAGTATGTGACAGATCTGAAGTATGATGCAACTTTTATACCTGGCCCTGAGCGTGTTCTCTTCCAAGATCAGCCAATAATATGAGTTCCCTTCACTGTAAGCCAAACATGGGACCAGTCACCATACCCTCACGCAGTCTCTTTCACTTACTCACACACACACTGGAAATACTTTATGTGAATCCACAAACCACATTACGTCAAGTAGGATTCAAACATTTCAAATGTCTTGGATTGAAAAAAAGCACCTTCACCTCCACACAGCTAGGCTGCTCCCATAACGGGAGAAACAGAGCAGTACCTCGCCAGTTGCTTTGCTCTAGTCCTAAACACAGGCCACAAGCAGTGGACATTTAAAGGTTCCTTCATACAGTATGACATCCCTATACAATTAGTCAAACGTCTTGTGTTCATGAAGACATGTTGTATGCTATATTAAAGCCTTATAAATGTTGTAGTTTGTTTATTTGAAGCTCTCCAGGATCAGATCTGGACCTAAAGTCTGGACATCCTGTTGCTCTAATGGCTGTGTGTATAGAATGACATGTATCCACGTCTACTTCTAATATGGGCAGGAAGGATGCTGCTGGGTAAATGGTCTTATTACAAATGGTTGACAATAACAAATATATATATATAGATATATATACTGTATAATTATTTAGTACAACATTATATATTTATATGTCCAGTTAGAGACAGATCTGAAGTATGATGCAACTTTTATACCTGGCCCTGAGTGTGTTCTCTTCCAAGATCAGCCAATAATATGAGTTTCCTTGTAAGCCAAACATGGTAGTCCTGAAACGACAGTTACGCCTGACCTGGTGCTACTTCGACATGTTGTTCGACACGTCCCTCTAAGGCCCTTATGCTAGCTTGCTAGCCCCGGTCTGCTAACTGCTAGCTTGCTAGCCCCAGCCTGCTAACTGCTAGCTTGCTAGCCCCGGCCTGCTAACTGTCTGAATCGCCATGTCCCCAGCCAGCCAAAGCACTCACTGGACCCATACGATCACTTGGCTATGCATGCCTCTCCCTAATATCAATATGCCTTGTCCATTACTGTCCTGGTTAGTGATTACTGTCTTATTTCACTGTAGAGCCTCTAGCCCTGCTCAATATGCCTTAATCAACCATGTTGTTCCACCTCCCACATATGCGATGACATCACCTGGTTTAAACATCTCTAGAGACTATATCTCTCCCATCATTACTCAATGCCTAGGTTTACCTCCAATGTACTCTCTTCCTACCATACCTTTGTCTGTACATTATGCCTTGAATCAATGCTATCGTGCCCAGAAACCTGCTCCCTTTACTCTCTGTTCCTGAACGTGCTAGACGGCCAGTTCTTATAGCCTTTAGCCGTACCCTTATCCTACTTCTCCTCTGTTCCTCTGGTGATGTAGAGGTTAAAACTTCTTAGGGCTGCAATCCCGTTAACCTCTTGCTTCTACTCGGGACGCTTGCGTCCCAACTAGAGCTCTGGAAACGCTACGCTAAATGCTAATAGTATTAGTTAAAACTCAAACGTTCATTAAAATACACATGCAGGGTATTGAATTAAAGCTACACTCATTGTGAATCCAGGCAACAAGTCAGATTTTTAAAATGCTTTTCGGCGAAAGCATGAGAAGCTATTATCTGATAGCATGTAACACCACAAAAGACCCGCAGGGGACGTAACAAAATAATTAGCATATTCGGCGCTACACAAAAACCGCACAATAAAATAGAAAACATTCATTACCTTTGACCATCTTCTTTGTTGGCACTCCTAGATGTCCCATAAACACTATTGGGTCTTTTTTTCGATTAAATCGGTCCATATATAGCCTAGATATCGTTCTATGTAGACTGTGTGATAAACGAAAAAAACAGCGTTTCATAACGCAACGTCATTTTTTAAAATTCAAAAAGTCGACGATAAACTTTCCCAAAACACTTCGAAATACTTTTGTAATGCAACTTTAGGTATTAGTAAACGTTAATAAGCGATCAAATTAATCACAAGACAAAGTATATTCTATAGCTGTCCGTCTGGAAAAATGTCCGGCTAGAAACTCAACCAAAATATCCGGTCCTAGACCTGAAGAAATGCGCTGCCTTGCATGTGTTTGACCAAGAAACAACTCGTAGGCAAATGACAAGACTCTAGACACCGTGTGGAAGCTGTAGGTACTGCAACCTCAGCCTCATTAATTGTGGTTCACCTTTATCAATGGGTTCAAGTAGCGCAGCAATATATTTTTCCATTTTCAGTGATCAGTTTTTCCTGCGCTTTCCGATGAAACGCACGTTATGTTATAGCCACAGCCGTGATTTAACCAGTTTTATAAACGTCTGAGTGTTTTCTATCCACACATACTAATCATATGCAAATACTATATTCCTGGCATGAGTAGCAGGGCGCTGAAATGTTGCGTGATTTTTAACAGAATGTTCGAAAAAGTAGAGGGTAGAAGCAAGAGGTTAATGGGATTTATATGACAACAGCAGTGAAAGTGCAGGGCGCCAAATTCAAAACAACAGAAATCTCATAATTAAAATTCCTCAAACATACATATCGTATACAATTTTAAAGGTAATCTTGTTGTTAATCCCACCAAAGTGTCCGATTTCTAATAGGCTAATAAACACAGCCATTTTTACAGCCAAAGAGAGGAGTCACAAAAAGCACAAATAGAGATAAAATGTATGACTAACCTTTGATGATCTTCATCAGATGACACTCATAGGACTTCATGTTACACAATACATGTATGTTTTGTTCGATACAGTGCATATTTATATTAAAATAATCTCAGTATACATTGGTGCGTTATGTTCACTAGTTCCAAAAACATCCAGTGATATTGCAGAGAGCCAGATCATTTTACAGAAATACTCATTATAAATGTCAATGAAAATACAATTGTTAGACATGGAAATATAGATACAAATCTCCTTAATGCAACCGCTGTGTCAGATTTCAAAAAAGCTTTACGGAAAAAGCAAACCATGCAATAATCTGAGTACAGCTTTCAGACAACAAAGCAGCCAAAAAGATATCCGCCATATTGTGTAGTCAACATTAGTCATAAATAGTATAATAAATATTCACTTACCTTTGATGATCTTCATCAGAATGCACTCCCAGGAATCCCAGTTCCACATTAAATGTTTGATTTGTTCGATAATGTCCATAATTTTTGTCCAAAGAGCTACATTTGTTAGCACGTTTGGTAAACAACTCCAAAGTCATGAAGCGCGTTCCCAAGTTACAGACGAAATGTCAAAAAGTTCCGTTACTGTCTGTTGAAACATGTCAAACGATGTATGGAATCCATCTTTATGATGTATTTAACATAAAACTTCAATAATATTCCAACCGGAGAATTCCTTTGTCTTCAGAAAAGCAAAGGAACGCAGCTATCTCTCATGTGAAATGTGCGTGATCAGCGCGTGACTGCTGGCAGACCTCTGACTCATTCCTCTCTCATTCGGTCCCACTTCACAGTAGAATCCTCAAACAAGTTTCTAAAGACGGTTGACATCTAGTGGAAGCCTTAGGAAGTGCAACATGTCCCACTGTGTATTCAATAGGGGCTGGATTGAAAATCCACCAACCTAAGATTTTCCACTTCCTGTTTGGATTTCTTCTCAGGTTTTTGCCTGCCATATGAGTTCAGTTATACTCGCATACATCATTCAAACAGTTTTAGAAACTTCAGAGTGTTTTCTATCCAATACTAATAATAATATGCATATATTAGCAACTGGGACTGAGGAGCAGGCAGTTTACTCGGAGCACCTCTGGGCACCTTTCATCCAAGCTACTCAATACTGCCCCTGCAGCCATAAGAAGTTAATCCAGGACCTGCAGTGCCTAGCTCCACCCCTACTCCCCAGGTGCTCTCATTTGTTGACATCTGTAACATGCATGAAACCAAGGCTTTTAAGGTTAACATTGGAAGCCTTCTCCCTAATTTTGCTTTATTCACTGCTTAAGCACATTCTGCCAACCCGGATGTCTTAGCAGTGTCTGAATCCTGGTTTAGGGAAACCACCAAAAAGCCAAGTTAACAAACAGATTACCGACCATTTCGAATCTCACCATACCTTCTCCGCTATGCAATCTGGTTTCAGAGCTGGTCATGGGTGCACCTCGCCCACACTCAAGGTCCTAAACGATATCATAACCGCCATCTGTCAATCACAACATTCTTATTGGCAGACTCAACCACCTTGGTTTCTCAAATGATTGCCTTGCTTGGTTCACCAACTACTTCTCCGATAGAGTTCAGTATGTCAAACCGGAGGGCCTGTTGTCCGGACCTCTGGCAGTCTCTATGGGGGTGCCACAGGGTTCAATTCTTGGGCCGACTCTCTTCTCTGTATACATCAATGATGTCGCTCTCACTGCTGGTGATTCTTTGATCCACCTCTACGCAGACGACAGCATTCTGTATACCTCTGGCCCTACCTCTGGCCCTCCAGATGAGCTTCAATGCCATACAACTCTCCTTCCGTGGCCTCCAACTGCTCTTAAATGCAAGTAAAACTATATGCATGCTCTTCAACCGATCTTGCCCGCACCTGTCTGCCCGTCCAGAATCACAACTCTGGACGGTTCTGACTTAGAATATGTGGACATCTACAAATTACTTGGATGTCTGGTTAAACTGTAAATTCTCCTTCCAGACTCACATTAAACATCTCCAATCACAGTGCCATCCGTTTGTCACCAAAACCCTATATACTACCCACCACTGCGACCTGTATGCTCTCGTTGGCTGGCCCTCGCTTCATTCTCGTGGCCAAACCCTCTGGCTCCAGGTCATCTACAAGTCTCTGGTAGGTAAAGCCCCACCTTATCTCAGCTCACTGGTCACCATCGCAGTACCCACCCATAGCACGCACTCCAGCAGGAATATCTCACTGGTCACCCCCAAAATCAATTCTTCCTTTGGCTGCCTCTCCTTCCAGTTCTCTGCTGCCAATGACTGGAACGAACTGCAAAAATCTCTGAAGCTGGAGACTCTTACCTCCCTCACTAGCTTTAAGCACCAGCTGTCAGAGCAGCTCACAGATCACTACATCTGTACATAGCTCATCTGTAAATAGCTCATCCCCATACTGTATTTATTTATTTATTTATCTTGCGCCTTTGCACCCCAGTATCTCAACTTGCACATTCATCCTCTGCACATCTACCATTCCAGTGTTTAATTGCTATATTGTAATTACTTTGCCACCATGGCCTATTTATTGCCTAACCTCTCTTATCCTACCTCATTTGCACACATTGTATATCGATTTTTCTACTGTATTATTGATTGTATGTTTGTTTATACTGTAACTCTGTGTTGTTGTTTGTGTCGAACTGCTTTGCTTTATCTTGGCCAGGTCACAGTTGTAAATGAGAACTTGTTCTCAACTAGCCTACCTGGTTAAATAAAGGTGAAATATATATATATATATATATATATATATATATATATATATATATAAATATATATATATATATTTAAATATAACAGTTACACAGGTTGTCTGGACCAGAACACACTGCAGGTCTGGTACAACAGTTACATCAGGTTGTCTGGACCAGAACACACTGCAGGTCTGGTACAACAGTTACATCAGGTGGTCTGGACCAGAACACACTGCAGGTCTGGTACAACAGTTACATCAGATGGTCTGGACCAGAACACACTGCAGGTCTGGTACAACAGTTACATCAGGTGGTCTGGACCAGAACACACTGCAGGTCTGGTACAACAGTTACATCAGGTGGTCTGGACCAGAACACACTGCAGGTCTGGTACAACAGTTACATCAGGTTGTCTGGACCAGAACACACTGCAGGTCTGGTACAACAGTTACATCAGGTGGTCTGGACCAGGACACACTGCAGGTCTGGTACAACAGTTACATCAGGTGGTCTGGACCAGAACACACTGCAGGTCTGGTACAACAGTTACATCAGGTTGTCTCGACCAGAACACACTGCAGGTCTGGTACAACAGTTACATCAGGTTGTCTGGACCAGAACACACTGCAGGTCTGGTACAACAGTTACATCAGGTCGTTCTTCTCCACATCTCTTTTGGACTTCCTGGATGTCTCTTCCCATCCAGAGTCCAGTGTAAAGGTTAATTGCAGGATGTGTTTTGGTGATGGTCTACATACTATATGTCCCAGCTATTGCCATGCTTTGTTCTTCACCATCAAGGTCAAGGGTGTTGTGTCTGTCTCAAATTAAACGTCCCCTCAAACAGATCTTTACTCTTCCACTGTCAGTGGAATTGTGTATATTTTCTGCCACGGACACACAACCCTCTCAAACACTGTTCACGTAACAGGCAATTAAACAATTAAACTATATTTCATCTGAAAAATGTTTATTGAAAACATAAATTTGCCCAATAAGCACTTATTGTCTTTAAAAGACATTGTTACAGTTGTTGTTTAGCTAAAATGGTTCTATATAGATTTTTTTTAGGGGTCTCCTATATTAAGAATGCAATAAAACTCTTTTTAGTTGTATCCACATATTTATTTTCTAAGAGTATAGTGAGTGACATTGTGTGCATTGAGTGTTGACTTATTTAATGACCTGGAGTGTAAATGGAAGGGTTTCTGAAGAATCTATTTACATCATGTTTTTGTACCAAGATTAGCCAAAATCATTTGTTCTTAGGGAACTTCTTAGGGGGTTGGGGGTGTGGAAATGACCTGGACAGGTAGGATGACAGATGTAACAGCAGAGAGGCATCTCAGTCTCTGGACCTCCTAGCAGACTGCTTCTACCAACTCCACAATCTCCAGGTTAGTTGACCTTTATTATTATTGTTGTCCGAGGAGGAAGGGTTTTCCTGACCATGTGTGTCTGCTTCTGCTTGTTCTTTGGAGTCTGGAACGACCGGGTTACTGTACAATGACTTTGTGACAACTGCTGATGTAAAAAAAGGATTTAGAAATGAATTTGATTGATTGGTTGATTGGTTGGTTAATTGATTGACTTATTGTCCAACCTGGATGGGGGTGTTTTTGTGTAGGAAAGGATGAGGTGACAGGGTGTGTTAGTGGTGGTCACACTGCTGGGTTTCCTGTTGGCAAACCAGCTCAACCAGGTTAAGGCTAAGGAAGGTATGTCAAGTGTGTGTGTGTACATTTTCCCCGACCTTATCAGGACCACAATCTCCTGACAAGTCTCTAGAATCTCCTGACAAGTCACTAGAATGTCCTGACAAGCCACTAGAATGTCCTGACAAGCCACTAGAATGTCCTGACAAGCCACTAGAATGTCCTGACAAGTCCCTAGAATGTCCTGACAAGCCACTAGAATGTCCTGACAAGTCACTAGAATGTCCTGACAAGCCACTAGAATCTCCTGACAAGCCACTAGAATCTCCTGACAAGTCACTAGAATCCTGACAAGCCACTAGAATCTCCTGACAAGCCACTAGAATCTCCTGACAAGCCACTAGAATCTCCTGACAAGCCACTAGAATGTCCTGACAAGCCACTAGAATGTCCTGACAAGCCACTAGAATGTCCTGACAAGCCACTAGAATGTCCTGACAAGCCACTAGAATGTCATGACAAGTCATTAGAATGCCCTGACAAGTCACTAGAATGCCCTGACAAGTCACTATAATGCCCTGACAAGTCATTAGAATGTCCTGAAAAGCCACTAGAATGTCCTCTTTCTGGGCCGTCAGCGGGCCCAGAAAACTGGATTCTGCAGAGATTGATCCTATTTCTCTCGCTCTCGCTCTCGCTCTCTCTGCTCTCTTTCTGCTCTCTGCACTCTCTATTCTCTCTCTCTCCTATTCTCTCTCTCTCCTCTCTCTTTCTCAATTCAATTCAAGGGCTTTATTGGCATGGGAAACATGTGTTAACATTGCCAAAGCAAGTGAGGTAGATAATATATAAAGTGAAATAAACAATAAAAATTAACAGTAAACATTACACATACAGAAGTTTCAAAACAATAAAGACATTACAAATGTCATATTATCATATTATATATTATATATATATATATACAGTGTTTTAACAATGTACAAATGGTTAAAGGACACAAGATAAAATAAATAAGCATAAATATGGGTTGTATTTACAATGGTGTGTGTTCTTCACTGGTTGCCCTTTTCTCGTGGCAACAGGTCACAAATCTTGCTGCTGTGATGGCACACTGTGGAATTTCACCCAGTAGATATGGGAGTTTATCAAAATTGGATTTGTTTTCGAATTCTTTGTGGATCTGTGTAATCTGAGGGAAATATGTCTCTCTAATATGGTCATACATTGGGCAGGAGGTTAGGAAGTGCAGCTGTTTCCACCTCATTTTGTGGGCAGTGAGCACATAGCCTGTCTTCTCTTGAGAGCCACGTCTGCCTACGGCGACCTTTCTCAATAGCAAGGCTATGCTCACTGAGTCTGTACATAGTCAAAGCTTTCCTTAATTTTGGGTCAGTCAGTGGTCAGGTATTCTGCCGCTGTGTACTCTCTGTGTAGGGCCAAATAGCATTCTAGTTCTCTCTCTCTCTCTCTCTCTCTCTCTCTCAATGACAATAGACACTTGTGTTTAATTTTTTTATAACTTTGACAGATCAGTAGTTGTCATCATGTTGCTAGGTAGAGTAGGGTGATATGCTAGTTTACACACTCTGTATGTGTCCTAAATGGCACTCTATTTCTGTCCAGAACCCCGTGGTGTCTGGTCTAAAGTAGTGCACTACATAGAGAATGTGGTACCATTTGGAATGCAGTCTATCATGTACTTCCTGCTGACTTTATAGATCAAAGGTCACATTGGGGGATCTAGACACGGAGAAACAGGAAGATCAAAGGTCACGTTAGGGGATCTAGACATTGGGCAACAGGAAGATCAAAGGTCACATTGGGGGAATAAGACACTGGGTAACAGATAACATTTCACTATCTCTGCTCTGACTCTACCTTGTGGACATGAATTGTAGTTACGTCTTTGGTTTCTGGGATTCATCTGACTACTTAATTAATAAACTTAATTAATAAGCTTTCATTTTAAAGTTAAAATCCTTAGTTGCCACATACAGTTTTGGACTTATAAATGAACGTTATATCCATTCATTCTCCAAGAAAATAACTTACAAATGCATCATGAGCAGTCTGAGAACCTGAGCCCTCTGGAGCAGGTTTTCATCAAGGATCTCTCTGTACTTTGCTCTGTTCACCTTTCTCTCGATCCTGACTAGTCTCCCAGTCCCTGCCACTGAAATACATCCCCACAGCATGATGCTGCCACCACCATGCTTCATCATAGGGATGGTGCATGTTTCCTCCAGAGCGCTCAGGACCTCAGACTGGGGTGAAGGTTCACCTTCCAACAGGACAACGACACAAAACACTCAGCCAAGACAACGCAGGTGTGGCTTTCGGACAAGTCTCTGAATGTCCTTGAGTGGCCCAGCCAGAGACCAGACTTGAACCCGATTGAACATCTCTGGAGAGACGATCTTATGGGGGAGGTGTTGCTGTATTCAGAGTCATGTTCCTGTAATGCTTAGAGAAGATCTTATGGGGGAGGTGTTGCTGTATTCAGAGGCATGTTCCTGTAATGCTTATGGGGGAGGTGTTGCTGTATTCAGAGTCATGTTCCTGTAATGCTTAGAGAAGATCTTATGGGGGAGGTGTTGCTGTATTCAGAGTCATGTTCCTGTAATGCTTAGAGAAGATCTTATTGGGGAGGTGTTGCTGTATTCAGAGCCATGTTCCTGTAATGCTTAGAGAAGATCTTATGGGGGAGGTGTTGCTGTATTCAGAGTCATGTTCCTGTAATGCTTATGGGGGAGGTGTTGCTGTATTCAGAGTCATGTTCCTGTAATGCTTATGGGGGAGGTGTTGCTGTATTCAGAGTCATGTTCCTGTAATGCTTAGAGAAGATCTTATGGGGGAGGTGTTGCTGTATTCAGAGTCATGTTCCTGTAATGCTTAGAGAAGATCTTATGGGGGAGGTGTTGCTGTATTCAGAGTCATGTTCCTGTAATGCTTAGAGAAGATCTTATGGGGGAGGTGTTGCTGTATTCAGAGTCATGTTCCTGTAATGCTTAGAGAAGATCTTATGGGGAGGTGTTGCTGTATTCAGAGTTCCTGTAATGCATGTTCATGTTCCTGTAATGGGGGGAGGTGTTGCTGTATTCAGAGTGTTCCTGTAATGGGGATCTTATGGGGGAGGTGTTGCTGTATTCAGAGCCATGTTCCTGTAATGCTTAGAGAAGATCTTATGGGGGAGAGTGTTGCTGTATTCAGAGTCATGTTCCTGTAATGCTTAGAGAAGATCTTATGGGGGAGGTGTTGCTGTATTCAGAGTCATGTTCCTGTAATGCTTAGAGAAGATCTTATGGGGGAGGTGTTGCTGTATTCAGAGCCATGTTCCTGTAATGCTTAGAGAAGATCTTATGGGGGAGGTGTTGCTGTATTCAGAGTCATGTTCCTGTAATGCTTATGGGGGAGGTGTTGCTGTATTCAGATCTTTCCTGTAATGGGGGAGGTGTTGCTGTATTCAGAGTCATGTTCCTGTAATGCTTAGAGAAGATCTTATGGGGGAGGTGTTGCTGTATTCAGAGTCATGTTCCTGTAATGCTTAGAGAAGATCTTATGGGGGAGGTGTTGCTGTATTCAGAGTCATGTTCCTGTAATGCTTAGAGAAGATCTTATGGGGGAGGTGTTGCTGTATTCAGAGTCATGTTCCTGTAATGCTTAGAGAAGATCTTATGGGGGAGGTGTTGCTGTATTCAGAGTCATGTTCCTGTAATGCTTAGAGAAGATCTTATGGGGTTCCTGAGGTGTTGCTGTATTCAGAGTCATGTTCCTGTAATGCTTAGAGAAGATCTTATGGGGGAGGTGTTGCTGTATTCAGAGTCATGTTCCTGTAATGCTTAGAGAAGATCTTATGGGGAGGTGTTGCTGTATTCAGAGTCATGTTCCTGTAATGCTTAGAGAAGATCTTATGGGGGAGGTGTTGCTGTATTCAGAGTCATGTTCCTGTAATGCTTAGAGAAGATCTTATGGGGGAGGTGTTGCTGTATTCAGAGTCATGTTCCTGTAATGCTTAGAGAAGATCTTATGGGGGAGGTGTTGCTGTATTCAGAGTCATGTTCCTGTAATGCTTAGAGAAGATCTTATGGGGGTTCCTGTAGGTGGGGGAGGTTTGCTGTATTCAGAGTCATGTTCCTGTAATGCTTAGAGAAGATCTTATGGGGGAGGTGTTGCTGTATTCAGAGTCATGTTCCTGTAATGCTTAGAGAAGATCTTATGGGGAGGTGTTGCTGTATTCAGAGTCATGTTCCTGTAATGCTTAGAGAAGATCTTAATGGGGGAGGTGTTGCTGTATTCAGAGTCATGTTCCTGTAATGCTTAGAGAAGATCTTATGGGGGAGTTGTGTTTCAGAGTCTGTTCCTGTAAGAGTCATGTTCCTGTAATGAGTCATGTTCCTGTAATGCTTAGAGAAGATCTTATGGGGGAGGTGTTGCTGTATTCAGAGTCATGTTCCTGTAATGCTTAGAGAAGATCTTATGGGGGAGGTGTTGCTGTATTCAGAGTCATGTTCCTGTAATGCTTAGAGAAGATCTTATGGGGGAGGTGTTGCTGTATTCAGAGTCATGTTCCTGTAATGCTTAGAGAAGATCTTATGGGGGAGGTGTTGCTGTATTCAGAGTCATGTTCCTGTAATGCTTAGAGAAGATCTTATGGGGGAGGTGTTGCTGTATTCAGAGTCATGTTCCTGTAATGCTTATGGGGGAGGTGTTGCTGTATTCAGAGTCATGTTCCTGTAATGCTTAGAGAAGATCTTATGGGGGAGGTGTTGCTGTATTCAGAGTCATGTTCCTGTAATGCTTAGAGAAGATCTTATGGGGGAGGTGTTGCTGTATTCAGAGTCATGTTCCTGTAATGCTTAGAGAAGATCTTATGGGGGAGGTGTTGCTGTATTCAGAGTCATGTTCCTGTAATGCTTAGAGAAGATCTTATGGGGGAGGTGTTGCTGTATTCAGAGTCATGTTCCTGTAATGCTTAGAGAAGATCTTATGGGGGAGGTGTTGCTGTATTCAGAGTCATGTTCCTGTAATGTTCTTAGAGAAGATCTTATGGGGGGTGTTGCTGTATTCAGAGTCATGTTCCTGTAATGCTGTATTCTGTATTCAGAGTCATGTTCCTGTAATGCTTAGAGAAGATCTTATGGGGGAGGTGTTGCTGTATTCAGAGTCATGTTCCTGTAATGCTTAGAGAAGATCTTATGTCAAGTGTTATTGAAGTGTTTGCAGGTTCACCTGACACATCTAAAGCCTTTTCTTTGGGGGTGTTACTATAGGCCACCAAGTGCTAACAGTCAGTATCTGAATAATATGTGTGAAATGCTTGATAGTGTTTGTGATGTAAACAGAGAGGTCTACTTTCTTGGGACCCTGAATATGGACTGGTTTTCATCAAGGTGTCCGCTCGAGAGGAAGCTTCTTACTGTAACCAGCGCCTGTAATCTGGGTCAGGTTATTAATCAACCTACCAGGGTGTTTACAAACACTACAGGAACAAGATCACCCACATGTATCGATCACATTTGTACTAATACTGTAGAACTTTGTTCTAAAGCTGTATCTGTACCTATTGGATGCAGTGATCACAATATAGTGGCTATATCCAGGAAGCCAAAGTTCCAACAGCTGGCCCTTTAAATAGTGTATCAGAGATCACACAAAAGATGTGGATAATGTTGAAAATATTTGATGTGATTAAATGAGGAGCATCCAGACACTCTGCACTTGATGAATTTATAAAATAAATTATTGATAAATATGCACCTGTTAAGAAACTGACTGTTAGAACTGTTTAAGGCTCGATGAGATTGATGGATTGATGAGAAATTAAAAAACTGTATGGTTGAAAGAGATGGGGCTAAATGAGTGACTAATAAGTCTGGCTGCACATCTCACTGGCTGACTTACTGCAAATTGAGAAATTATGTGACTAAACTCTACAAGAAGAAGAAACTATATTGTGAATTGTTTTATTGTTTTTATTTAAGTCAGTTAAAAACAAATTCTTATTTACGGGCAAACCCGGACGACCCTGGACCAATTGTGCGCTGCCCTGTGGGACTCCCAATAAGGGCCGGATGGGATACAGCCTGGATTCGAACCAGGGACTGTAGTGAAGTCAAGATCAATGATATAAAGAATTATGGGGGAAAAAAACGTTGAAGTGGTTTAAATTAAATGATGGGCAGAAAGACATTCAACTCCATCTTTCATCCAATCAGATGGCTTTATTCATCACAAAAACCCCTTTCATCCAATCAGATGGCTTTATTCATCACAAAAACATTTGATGTTGCCAATGATGTTAATGATTACTTCATTGGCAAAGTGGTCAACCTTAGGCAGGAAATGCCGATAATGAACAGTGAGCCATTGTATTCATGCATAAAAAAAACAAATAATGAAAGAAAAGCATTGCAAGTTTGAATTTTGTAAAGTTAGTGTCGGAGAGGTGGAAAGATTATTGTTATCGATCAATAATGACAAACCTCCTGACATTGCCATGATGGAAAGCTACTGAGGATGGTAGCTGACTCTATAGCCACTCCTATCTGTCATATCTTTAATCTGAGCCTAGAGGAAAGTCTTTGTCCTCAGGCCTGGAGGGAAGCCATAGTATATCCGCTACCCAAGAGTGGTGAAGCAGCCTTTACTGGTTCTAACAGCAGACCTATCAGCTTGCTGCCAGCTCTTAGCAAAATGCTTGTTTGACCAAATACAATGGTACTTCTCTGTAAACAAATTAACAACAGACTTTCAGCATTCTTATAGAGAATGGCACTCCACATGTACTGCACTGACACACATGACTGATGATTGGTTGAAAGAAATTCATAATAAGAAGATTGTGGGAGCTGTACTATTAGAATTCAGTGCAGCCTTTGATATTATTCAAATCAAATCACATTTTATTTGTCACATGCGCCGAATACAACAGGTGTAGACCTTACAGTGAAATGCTTACTTACAAGTCCTTAAAAACTCTTAAGGATACGCCCCTTTAAAAAAAAAAAATTCACTTAAAATGACATATCCAAATCTAACTGCCTGTAGCTCAGGCCCTGAAGCAAGGATATGCATATTCTTGGTACCATTTGAAAGGAAACACTTTGAAGTTTATGGGAAATGTGAAAGGAATGTAAGAGAATATAACACAATAGATCTGGTAAAAGATAATACAAGAGGGAAAAAAACATTAGTATTTTTTTTTTACCATGATCTTTGAAATGCAAGAGAAAGGCCATGAGGACACTAAGGTAACCTGCCTAAACGACTACCGCCCCGTAGCAGTCACATCTGTAGCCATGAAGTACGACTGCAACACCATCATTACGTTTGCAACCACAAATCAGTGGTTGTCTGTACCTCACCGAGGCGGCAGGGTAGCCTAGTGGTTAGAGAGTTGGACTAGGAACCAAGGAAGGTTGCAAGTTCAAACCCCCGAGCAGACAAGGTACAAAATCTGTCGTTCTGCCCCTGAACAGGCAGTTAACCCACTGTTCCTAGGCTGTCATTGAAAATAAGAATTTGTTCTTAACTTACTTGCCTGGTTAAATAAAGGTAAAAATTAAAAATTAAATTTAAAAAACCGACAACGACGAGACAGCCAATAGGGAGGAGGTCAGAGACCTGGCCGTGTGGTGCCAGGACAACAACATCTCCCTCAACGTGATCAAGACAAAGGAGATGATAGTGGACTACAGGAAAAAGAGCACTGAGCACGCCCCCATTCTCATTGACTGGGCTGCAGTGGAGCAGGTTTAATCAAATCAAATCAAATGTATTTATATAGCCCTTCGTACATCAGCTGATATCTCAAAGTGCTGTACAGAAACCCAGCCTAAAACCACAAACAGCAAGCAATGCAGGTGTAGAAGCACGGTGGCTAGGAAAAACTCCCTAGAAAGGCCAAAACCTAGGAAGAAACCTAGAGAGGGTGTGGCCAGTCCTCTTCTACCTGTGCCGGATGGAGATTATAACAGAACATGGCCAAGATGTTCAAATGTTCATAAATGACCAGCATGGTCAAATAATAATAATCAAAGTAGTTGTTGAGGGTGCAGCAAGTCAGCACCTCAGGAGTAAATGTCAGTTTGCTTTTCATAGCCGATCATTAAGAGAATCTCTACCACTCTACTGTCTCTAGAGAGTTGAAAACAGCAGGTCTGGGACAGGTAGCATGTCTGGTGAACAGGTCAGGATTCCATAGCCGCAGGCAGAACAGTTGATACTGGAGCAGCAGCACGGCCAGGTTGACTGGGGACAGTAAGGAGTCATCATGCCAGGTAGTCCTGAGGCATGGTCCTAGGGCTCAGGTCCTCCAAGAGAGAGAAAGAAAGAGAGAATTCGAGAGAGCATACTTAAATTCACACAGGACACCGGATAAGACAGGAGAAGTACTCCAGATATAACAAACTGACCCTAGCCCCCCGACACATAAACTACTGCAGCATAAATACTGGAGGCTGAGACAGGAGGGGTCAGGAGACACTGTGGCCCCATCCGATGATATCCCCGGACAGGGCCAAACAGGAAGGATATAACTCCACCCACTTTGCCAAAGCACAGCCCCCACACCACTAGAGGGATATCTTCAACCGCCAACTTACCATCCTGAGACAAGGCCGAGTATAGCCCACAAAGATCTCCACCACGGCACAACCCAAGGGGGGGCGCCAACCCAGACAGGAAGATCACATCAGTGACTCAATCCACTCAAGTTTAGAGCTTCAAGTTCCTTGGTGTCCACATCACCAACGAACTAACATGGTCCAAGCACACCAAGACAGTCGTGAAGAGGGCACGACAAAACATATTCCCCCTCAGGAGACTGAAAATATTTGATATGGGTCCTCAGATCCTCAAAAGGTTCTACAGCTGCACCATCGAGAGCATGACTGGTTGCATCACTGTCTGGTATGGCAACTGCTCGGCCTCCGACCGCAAGGCACTACAGAGGGCAGAGGTGTGGACTCGAGTCACATGACTTGGACTCGGGTCAGACTCGAGTCACACATATGAGGACTTGCAACTCGAATATGACTTGAACACCAATGACTCGTGACTTGACTTGGACTTGAGCCTTATGACACGACCTGACTTGATACCCTCCCCAAGCCTCCCCAACCCTCCCCAAGCCCAAACATTAAAAATGATGCTATTATAAAAAGTGGGCAGCACATCAACTCTTCATTTAACGGGTTACAGTTTGAATCGGACAGCAGCCAATCAAATTGTGCCAGCTGAGAAAAAGTTGCGCGTGGCAGTGCAGAGGAACGTCGGCGGGTGAATTCAGATGGAGCCCTTGGAAAGATGATACCTCAAATATTATTTTCGGATATAAATACAACACTGTATCAACAAAAACTGGATTGCAATTTACAAAACATACCTAATCAAATGGCTACCCAGACTATTTGCATTGCCCCCCCTCTTTTACACCGCTGGTACTCTCTGTTGTTATCTTCTATGCAATAGTCAGTTTCTGAACTCTACCTACATGTACATATTACCTCAACTAACCGGTGCCCCCGCACATTGACTCTGTACCTGTACCCTCCTGTATATAGTCTAGCTATTGTTATTTTACTGCTGGTCTTTAATGACTTGTTACTTTTATTTCTTATATTTATCTGTATTTTGTAAACTGCATTGTTGGTTAGGGGCTCGTAAGTAAGCATTTCACTGTCAGGTACCTGTTGTATTCGGCGCATGTGACTAATACAATTTGATTTGATTTGAATATAACTAAAATGGTTTTCTTTAATAGAAGCCTCTCTAATTCCAAACATGTAAAGTGTGGTGTACCACAGGGCAGCTCTCTAGGCCCTCTACTTTCTTTATATTTTTACCAATGACTTGCCACTGGCATTAAACAAAGCATGTGTGTCCATGTATGCTGATGATTCAACCATATACGCATCAGCAACCACAGCTAATGAAGTCACTGAAACCCTTAAAGAGTTGCAGTCTGTTTTGGAATGGGTGGCCAGTAATAATCTGGCCCTGAACATCTCTAAAACTAAGAGCATTGTATTTGATACAAATCATTCCTTAAGTTCTAGACCTCAGCTGAATCTGGTAATGAATGGTGTGGCTGTTGAACAAGTTGAGGAGACTAAATTACTTGGTGTTACCTTAGATTGTAAACTGTCATGGTAAAAACATATAGATTCAATGGTTGTAAAGATGGGGAGAGGTCTAGCTGTAATAAAGAGATGCACTGTTTTTTTGACACCACACTCCAAAAAGCAAGTTCTGCAGGTTCTAATTTTGTCGTGTGGTCCAGTGATGCAAGGAAATATCTAGTTAAGCTGCAGCTGCAACCGTACAGAGTACAACCTATTAGTAGCTAACTGATTTGCACTTGATAGCAGCTATTTACTATTAGTAGCTAACTGATTTGCACTTGATAGCAGCTATTTACTATTAGTAGCTAACTGATTTGCACTTGATAGCAGCTATTTACTATTAGTAGCTAACTGATTTGCACTTGATAGCAGCTATTTACTATTAGTAGCTAACTGATGTGCACTTGATAGCAGCTATTTTCCAGCTATAGACCTAAGAATATGGAGACCTAGACAGTGTTCTAGAACTGGTATAGAGAATATGTAGACCTAGACAGTGTTCTATAAATGGTATAGAGAATATGTAGACCTAGACAGTGTTCTATAACTGGTATAGAGAATATATCTACCTAGACAGTGTTCTATAACGTGGAGAAACCCGTTGGCTGCACCGCATCGGATAGCGTCTTCCCAGTAAGCCATGTTTCCGTGAAACAGAGAACGTTGCAGTCTCTGATGTCCCTCTGGAATGCTACCCTTGCTCGGATTTCATCAACCTTGTTGTCAAGAGACTGGACATTGGCAAGAAGAATGCTGGGGAGTGGTGCGCGATGTGCCCTTGTCCGGAGTCTGACCAGAAGACCGCTACGTTTCCCTCTTTTTCGGAGTCGTTTTCTTGGGTCGCTGCATGCGATCCATTCCGTTGTCCTGTTTGTAAGGCAGAACACAGGATCCGCGTCGCGGAAAACATATTCTTGGTCGTACTGATGGTGAGTTGACGCTGATCTTATATTCAGTAGTTCTTCTCGACTGTATGTAATGAAACCTAAGATGACCTGGGGTACTAATGTAAGAAATAACACGTAAAAAAACAAAAAACTGCATAGTTTCCTAGGAATGCGAGGCGGCCATCTCTGTCGGCGCCGGAAGTCTATAACTGGTATAGAGAAAATATAGACCTAGACAGTGTTCTATAACTGGTATAGAGAATATATAGACCTAGACAGTGTTCTCTAACTGGTATATGTATAGAGAATATATAGACCTAGACAGTGTTCTATAACTGGTATAGAGAATATATAGACCTAGACAGTGTTCTATAACTGGTATAGAGAATATGTAGACCTAGACAGTGTTCTATAACTGGTATATGTATAGAGAATATATAGACCTAGACAGTGTTCTATAACTGGTATAGAGAATATGTAGACCTAGACAGTGTTCTATAACTGGTATATGTATAGAGAATATATAGACCTAGACAGTGTTCTAGGACTGGTATAGAGAATATATAGACCTAGACAGTGTTCTATAACTGGTATAGAGAATATATAGACCTAGACAGTGTTCTATAAATGGTATAGAGAATATATAGACCTAGACAGTGTTCTATAAATGGTATAGAGAATATATAGACCTAGACAGTGTTCTATAACTGGTATAGAGAATATGTAGACCTAGACAGTGTTCTATAACTGGTATATGTATAGAGAATATATAGACCTACACAGTGTTCTAGAACTGGTATAGAGAATATATAGACCTAGACAGTGTTCTATAACTGGTATAGAGAATATGTAGACCTAGACAGTGTTCTATAACTGGTATATGTATAGAGAATATATAGACCTAGACAGTGTTCTATAACTGGTATAGAGAATATATAGACCTAGACAGTGTTCTATAACTGGTATAGAGAATATATAGACCTAGACAGTGTTCTATAACTGGTATAGAGAATATATAGACCTAGACAGTGTTCTATAACTGGTATAGAGACCGCTGGCTACGTCCCTTCCGTCTTCAAGAGAGCGAGAGTTGCACCCCTTCTGAAAAAACCTACACTCGATCCCTCCGATGTCAACAACTACAGACCAGTATCCCTTCTTTCTTTTCTCTCCAAAACTCTTGAACGTGCCGTCCTTGGCCAGCTCTCCCGCTATCTCTCTCAGAATGACCTTCTTGATCCAAATCAGTCAGGTTTCAAGACTAGTCATTCAACTGAGACTGCTCTTCTCTGTATCACGGAGGCCCTCCGCACTGCTAAAGCTAACTCTCTCTCCTCTGCTCTCATCCTTCTAGACCTATCGGCTGCCTTCGATACTGTGAACCATCAGATCCTCCTCTCCACCCTCTCCGAGTTGGGCATCTCCGGCGCGGCCCACGCTTGGATTGCGTCCTACCTGACAGGTCGCTCCTACCAGGTGGCGTGGCGAGAATCTGTCTCCTCACCACGTGCTCTCACCACTGGTGTCCCCAGGGCTCTGTTCTAGGCCCTCTCCTATTCTCGCTATACACCAAGTCACTTGGCTCTGTCATAACCTCACATGGTCTCTCCTATCATTGCTATGCAGACGACACACAATTAATCTTCTCCTTTCCCCCTTCTGATGACCAGGTGGCGAATCGCATCTCTGCATGTCTGGCAGACATATCAGTGTGGATGACGGATCACCACCTCAAGCTGAACCTCGGCAAGACGGAGCTGCTCTTCCTCCCGGGGAAGGACTGCCCATTCCATGATCTCGCCATCACGGTTGACAACTCCATTGTGTCCTCCTCCCAGAGCGCTAAGAACCTTGGCGTGATCCTGGACAACACCCTGTCGTTCTCAACTAACATCAAGGCGGTGGCCCGTTCCTGTAGGTTCATGCTCTACAACATCCGCAGAGTACGACCCTGCCTCACACAGGAAGCGGCGCAGGTCCTAAGCCAGGCACTTGTCATCTCCCGTCTGGATTACTGCAACTCGCTGTTGGCTGGGCTCCCTGCCTGTGCCATTAAACCCCTACAACTCATCCAGAACGCCGCAGCCCGTCTGGTGTTCAACCTTCCCAAGTTCTCTCACGTCACCCCGCTCCTCCGCTTTCTCCACTGGCTTCCAGTTGAAGCTCGCATCCGCTACAAGACCATGGTGCTTGCCTACGGAGCTGTGAAGGGAACGGCACCTCAGTACCTCCAGGCTCTGATCAGGCCCTACACCCAAACAAGGGCACTGCGTTCATCCACCTCTGGCCTGCTCACCTCCCTACCACTGAGGAAGTACAGTTCCCGCTCAGCCCAGTCAAAACTGTTCGCTGCTCTGGCCCCCCAATGGTGGAACAAACTCCCTCACGACGCCAGGACAGCGGAGTCAATCACCACCTTCCGGAGACACCTGAAACCCCACCTCTTTAAGGAATACCTAGGATAGGATAAAGTAATCCTTCTCACCCCCTTAAAAGACCTAGATGCACTATTGTAAAGTGGCTGTTCCACTGGATGTAATAAGGTGAATGCACCAATTTGTAAGTCGCTCTGGATAAGAGCGTCTGCTAAATGACTTAAATGTAAATATAGACCTAGACAGTGTTCTATAACTGGTATAGAGAATATATAGACCTAGACAGTGTTCTATAACTGGTATAGAGAATATATAGACATAGACAGTGTTCTATAACTGGTATAGAGAATATATAGACCTAGATAGTGTTCTATAACTGGTATAGAGAATATATAGACCTAGACAGTGTTCTATAACTGGTATAGAGAATATATAGACCTAGACAGTGTTCTATAACTGGTATAGAGAATATATAGACCTAGACAGTGTTCTATAACTGGTATAGAGAATATGTAGACCTAGACAGTGTTCTCTAACTGGTATATGTATAGAGAATATATAGACCTAGACAGTGTTCTATAACTGGTATAGAGAATATATAGACCTAGACAGTGTTCTATAACTGGTATAGAGAATATATAGACCTAGACAGTGTTATATAACTGGTATAGAGAATATATAGACCTAGACAGTGTTCTATAACTGGTATAGAGAATATATAGACCTAGACAGTGTTCTATAACTGGTATAGAGAATATATAGACATAGACAGTGTTCTATAACTGGTATAGAGAATATATAGACCTAGATAGTGTTCTATAACTGGTATAGAGAATATATAGACCTAGACAGTGTTCTATAACTGGTATAGAGAATATATAGACCTAGACAGTGTTCTATAACTGGTATAGAGAATATATAGACCTAGACAGTGTTCTATAACTGGTATAGAGAATATATAGACCTAGACAGTGTTCTATAACTGGTATAGAGAATATATAGACCTAGACAGTGTTCTATAACTGGTATAGAGAATATATAGACCTAGACAGTGTTCTATAACTGGTATAGAGAATATATAGACCTAGACAGTGTTCTATAACTGGTATAGAGAATATATAGACCTAGACATAGACAGTGTTCTATAACTGGTATAGAGAATATATAGACCTAGACAGTGTTCTATAACTGGTATAGAGAATATATAGACCTAGACAGTGTTCTATAACTGGTATATGTATAGAGAATATATAGACCTAGACAGTGTTCTATAACTGGTATAGAGAATATATAGACATAGACAGTGTTCTATAACTGGTATATGTATAGAGAATATATAGACCTAGACAGTGTTCTATAACTGGTATAGAGAATATATAGACCTAGACAGTGTTCTATAACTGGTATAGAGAATATGTAGACCTAGACAGTGTTCTATAACTGGTATAGAGAATATATAGACCTAGACAGTGTTCTATAACTGGTATAGATAATATATAGACCTAGACAGTGTTCTCTAACTGGTATATGTATAGAGAATATATAGACCTAGACAGTGTTCTATAACTGGTATAGAGAATATATAGACCTAGACAGTGTTCTATAACTGGTATATGTATAGAGAATATATAGACCTAGACAGTGTTCTATAACTGGTATAGAGAATATATAGACATAGACAGTGTTCTATAACTGGTATATGTATAGAGAATATATAGACATAGACAGTGTTCTATAACTGGTATAGAGAATATATAGACATAGACAGTGTTCTATCACTGGTATAGAGAAGATATTGACCTAGACAGTGTTCTATAACTGGTATAGAGAATATATAGACCTAGACAGTGTTCTATAACTGGTATAGAGAATATGTAGACCTAGACAGTGTTCTATAACTGGTATAGAGAATATATAGACCTAGACAGTGTTCTATAACTGGTATAGAGAATATGTAGACCTAGACAGTGTTCTCTAACTGGTATATGTATAGAGAATATATAGACCTAGACAGTGTTCTATAACTGGTATAGAGAATATATAGACCTAGACAGTGTTCTATAACTGGTATAGAGAATATATAGACCTAGACAGTGTTCTGTAACTGGTATATGTATAGAGAATATATAGACCTAGACAGTGTTCTATAACTGGTATAGAGAATATATAGACCTAGACAGTGTTCTATAACTGGTATAGAGAATATGTAGACCTAGACAGTGTTCTATAACTGGTATAGAGAATATATAGACCTAGACAGTGTTCTCTAACTGGTATATGTATAGAGAATATATAGACCTAGACAGTGTTCTATAACTGGTATAGAGAATATACAGAACTAGACAGTGTTCTATAACTGGTATAGAGAATATATAGACCTAGACAGTGTTCTATAACTGGTATAGAGAATATATAGACCTAGACAGTGTTCTATAAATGGTATAGAGAATATATAGACCTAGACAGTGTTCTATAACTGGTATAGAGAATATGTAGACCTAGACAGTGTTCTATAACTGGTATAGAGAATATATAGACCTAGACAGTGTTCTATATCTGGTATAGTAAATATATAGACCTAGACAGTGTTCTATAACTGGTATAGAGAATATATAGACCTAGACAGTGTTCTATAATTGGTATAGAGAATATATAGTCCTAGACAGTGTTCTATAAATGGTATAGAGAATATACAGACCTAGACAGTGTTCTATAACTGGTATATGTATAGAGAATATATAGACCTAGACAGTGTTCTAGAACTGGTATAGAGAATATATAGACCTAGACAGTGTTCTATAATTGGTATAGAGAATATATAGACCTAGACAGTGTTCTATAACTGGTATATGTATAGAGAATATATAGACCTAGACAGTGTTCTAGAACTGGTATAGAGAATATATAGACCTAGACAGTGTTCTATAATTGGTATAGATAATATATAGACCTAGACAGTGTTCTATAACTGGTATATGTATAGAGAATATATAGACCTAGACAGTGTTCTAGAACTGGTATAGAGAATATATAGACCTAGACAGTGTTCTATAATTGGTATAGAGAATATATAGACCTAGACAGTGTTCTATAAATGGTATAGAGAATATACAGACCTAGACAGTGTTCTTTAACTGGTATAGAGAATATATAGACCTAGACAGTGTTCTATAACTGGTATAGAGAATATATAGACCTAGACAGTGTTCTATAACTGGTATAGAGAATATATAGACCTAGACAGTGTTCTATAACTGGTATAGAGAATATATAGACCTAGACAGTGTTCTATAACTGGTATAGAGAATATGTAGACCTAGACAGTGTTCTATAACTGGTATATGTATAGAGAATATATAGACCTAGACAGTGTTCTATAACTGGTATAGAGAATATATAGACCTAGACAGTGTTCTATAACTGGTATAGAGAATATATAGACCTAGACAGTGTTCTATAACTGGTATAGATAATATATAGACCTAGACAGTGTTCTCTAACTGGTATAGAGAATATATAGACCTAGACAGTGTTCTCTAACTGGTATATGTATAGAGAATATATAGACCTAGACAGTGTTCTATAACTGGTATATGTATAGAGAGTATATAGACCTAGACAGTGTTCTATAACTGGTATATGTATAGAGAATATATAGACCTAGACAGTGTTCTCTAACTGGTATAGAGAATATATAGACCTAGACAGTGTTCTTTAACTGGTATAGAGAATATATAGACCTAGACAGTGTTCTATAACTGGTATAGAGAATATATAGACCTAGACAGTGTTCTTTAACTGGTATAGAGAATATATAGACCTAGACAGTGTTCTATAACTGGTATAGAGAATATATAGACCTAGACAGTGTTCTTTAACTGGTGTAGAGAATATATAGACCTAGACAGTGTTCTCTAACTGGTATAGAGTATATATAGACCTAGACAGTGTTCTATAACTGGTATAGAGAATATATAGACATAGACAGTGTTCTATAACTGGTATAGAGAATATATAGACCTAGACAGTGTTCTTTAACTG